>NC_092224.1:86533649-86586149 GCF_036320965.1 Panulirus ornatus
GAGGAGGCGAGATAAAAGATAAAGATAGCCTGGGTCAGGTGGGGGGTGAGGGGGTTGTGTTATCACCCACACACGATCACAACCTTCCAGCCAGAGTTACGACCACAGAGGTAAACAATCAAATGAAACCCCCTATCAGCAGGCATTCCAGGCAGGTCTCTTGTATGCCAGACACTTGTCCAGGATAGTAATAATGATAATGATATTAACATTCTTAACTAACGACCCTTTCCCGCATTTGTCAGGTCGGTATAAACTAACGAGCAACAGCCTCATGCGAGGTCGGTACAAACTAGCGAGCAACAATCTTCATTTGCACATATCCACGTGGCCTTCAGCTGCCACGTATAATGCACCGTAACCAGAGCCTCCCTCCACAGTGACCAAGCCCCACACATCACTGTTTATCTTGAATGTTTCATGTGCCCTGGTTCATCCAACTCACAGCAAGTCGCCCTTATACACCTTATCAGTCCAAAGTATTCTATCCCATGCACGCCCCTCACCCTCCTGAATGTTCAGGTCCTGGTACCCCGAAGCCTCCTTCGCTCAATCATTCCGTGTCTTCCTCTGGCTTCCCCTCTTCTTTACTCCCTCCACTTCTGACGTGTTGATCCTCTTTGTCTGTCTTTCTAGGCTCATTCTATCCATATGTTCGAATCACTTCAACACACCCTAATTGTCCCTCTCGTAACTGCATGTAACTACCGCGTCTCTCTCTCTCTCGGACTCTCAATTTTCTCCCTTCACACCTTCCCTTCAGACTCTGTCACCAGATCATGGAGACTATCTCTGGAGTCTGCCACTAGCACCGTGTCATCTCCCAATAGAAATGGATACATCTCCCACCCACCACCCCAGCGTATGTATCGTTAAACCCGCCCCTCGCCACTTCGTCCATAAACGTCAAACAGCCACTGTGACATCACAGACCCCTGACGGTAGACCTACCTTCCCCGGGAACCAGTGATCGTGTGAGGAGGGAGAATCTTTCCAGGGTACACTAGTGTCAAAACATATCATGACACTTCTGTGTACGTATATCATATGTTGTCATTATTCTACTTACCGTTATATTACCACAATCATCATTATTAGCAGTTGAAGTAACAGTGGTAGTACTTTTATAATCATTAGTATTATCATTATTATTATTATTATTATAACTTATTATTATCATTATTGTTCAAATCAAGGAGGATATAAACATGCACATGTACACATGACCAAGATACACGAAAGATATACAGTGAGGAAGACACGGGCAACGAATGACGGGACACGGCGTAGTGAAGGAGAAACGATGACACGAAGCCTGAGAGAGAGAGAGAGAGAGAGGAGAGAGAGAGAGAGAGAGAGAGAGAGAGAGAGAGAGAGAGAGAGAGAGAGAGAGAGAGAGAGAGGTCCTTCTTGTGGATGAATAACTCAGGAGGGAAGACATTAAGGGTGTCTACTATAGCCCCCTGTGATCATCCCCCCTTCCCCTTCCCTAAAGTCTGGTCTCACCAGAATCCAGTCTCGTTAGCATAAAAGTAATCCAGCCTCCAGACACTGGAATAATTCACTCTCACAAAGTTATTGCTTCAAAAAATGCCCCCCCCTCTCTCTCTCTCTCTCTCTCTCCCTCTCTCTCTCTCTCTCTCTCTCTCTCTCTCTCTCTCTCTCTCTCTCCTCTCTCTCTCTCTCTCCCCCTAGTAGGTAGCCCTCGACCAAGGAGGTAATTTTGCTGGTACTACCATCCTCGTTGCCCTCCTCTGGACCTTCTCTATTAGTTCTTAGTGCTTCTCTAAGTACGTTGGCCAGACTTTTTACTTAAGCGTGTTCTAGTTTCGGCCTAATATACGCTGTTCACAGTTCGCTATATATCTCCTAACGCAAGTGCTTCAATGTGGTCCTACTCTTGACTAGGAGACAATTTTCCGTGAAGTGGAACTCTGGCGAGACAGGATGGGCACCATGTCATCTCCCAAGCCTCCTTCAACACTAATTCCTACAACATAATTCCCCGCTAACTATACGTATCGAGGTCTTCTCTCACAATGCCCCATCATCATGACCTTATATCTACTCTCGCTGAGTCATCCATTTTACTAGCTAACTATAGTGTTTCTGAGGGTCACCATGTAAGTCGATGCAATGGGTCCTCTTACATAAAGGTTGACGTAATTCTCATCGTCCTTTTCACTTCTCTCACGACCATATGGGATCATCTACAACTATATTTCCAGCTGTTATCCCAGTCCCTCTGGCAAGTCATCTACATACATACATCAAACGAAGCAATCTTCCCAGGGTCCGAACCCCGCGACACGCAAGATGACGACCCCAGCCAATAACGAGAGGACTGCTCTGATGTGTGTACCGTTGTTCCATTCCCATAACGTCATTTTTTTCTATCCACCACAGGAGTCTCCCTGTTATCTCTGCCAGAAGATCTGGCTTCTCCACCAGTCTCCTGTGTGTCATAGAGTCAAACGCTTTCTGGCGGTCCAAGAACGCACAATCCATCCTTCGTTCTCTTGTCTGAAATGGAGTTCAGTCTCACAGAAGTCTAGGAGATCTCTCATGGATGACGTACTTTCCCCGAATCCTTGTTGTCTCTCATCCGCGTAATTCCTCCTCTGCAAGCAGACGTCTTTGGCTTTCCCAGTGTTTTCCAGACCACACTCCTCTGCTGTGGCAGCACAATTTCCCGTTCTCCTTACTGGAAAGAATGAAACTGAATTACTCCCGCTCCCTCCTCGCTACATACCTTCCTCCAGCATCATACTGAACATTTCGACCGGCTTGTCAAGACGTTAGTACATACCACATCAAGGCGGACGAAGAGACAACCTTAGGACCACGAGCCTTATACAAGAGCTCTGGTGTTTCCTGATAATTCCATTGCTCTTCACGACACCATCTACGTGGTGCTGGGGCTGTCGAGTCTCTTCCATTATGAAAACACCTCTAAAGTTTATATCATTCTCTACAGCTCCTCCTTCTAAATCCCTTAACCTGATTAAGTGCTCTTTCCCTGAGAATTTACTCCTGATGAATTTACGGAAAAGTTTCGGATTATCTCCTGCCTTGTCCATAATACGCTTATCAAAGTTCCTTCGCTCTCTTTTTTTTTTTATCTCTTTAAACTCGTTCTTTGCTCTCTTGCACCTCTCAGGTGCTGCCTGCCTGCAGTGGCGTTTATATCGTCTCCACAGTACATCTCTATACTCTGTCGTTCCACAAGATCTTGTACCGAACCATTTTCCTCTTTCCCAGCTTACCCTTTTTATGCTACAGTGTGTAAGGATAGGATCGAGTCATGATAATGTATCAGTCAAATCCTGATACTTGTCAATTTCCTATATATACTCTCTATGAGAATCTAACTCCATTGTATCTTTTTTTTAATGATTAAATACCTCATTATTATTACCTTATACCTCCGTGGTTTTTCCCCTCATCGTTGTCTTCATATACTTGGCTCTGGCTCATCCCAATTCTTTGGATTAATACAAAGTATGAACAACAGCTTGCCATTCTTCCCTCCACTCAGCCCTACTCTTCTCATTACTCACTCTTTGAATGGGTCATCCATCAATGGAGTTCCTGACGTTTAATACTGTCACCTGAGATAGGAGGGTCGAACCCCATCGTAGGTGTGTTGTAACCCTCATCGCAGGTGTGTTGAATGCTCTTGCCCTCCCCACTATCACGTATCGCTCTGGACAGGTTGGGTGGTCAGGTCTCGTCTCTCTACTTAGCTGTCTCCACTGCTCCAGTAATATCAGGTTTGCTTTCCCTAATCTGGTCCTTGAACTTCAGCTTTTTTTTTTTTCCATTTACAACCAGTCCAACTGAATTTGTATACATAGCTTTCAATAGACACATTCACATTATATAAGCATACTGACATCATATTCCATTCTTAAACCTACCTCATGTAATGGCAGGACTGTCATGAATAACCTCTGATGATGTCTCCTTTATTTCTCTCTCTCTCTCTCTCTCTCTCTCTCTCTCTCTCTCTCTCTCTCTCTCTCTCTCTCTCTCTCTCTCTCTCTCTCTCTCCTCAGAGTACACCTGCCATGCCTGTAGACTCTAGTCAGTCACCTTTTAATCAGTGTATGTTCGCGCGTGTGTGTCTATGCTATATATTTGTATGTATTTTCACACATGTGTGCATACGCATAGCCATATATACCTAGAGAGAGAGAGAGAGAGAGAGCAGATATACCTAGAGAGAGAGAGAGAGAGAGAGAGAGAGAGAGAGAGAGAGAGAGAGAGAGAGAGAGAGTAGGAAAGATGCTCTACCACCCATGACTCACACACAGCCAGTCAACAGTGAACCTTCAGTATCACAGTGTCAACAAACAGGAGGGGAGGCAAGCGTTCCTCACTCCTCACACCTCCACAACCACACCAATTGCAAGGAATAACATACAAGATTATATATATATATATATATATATATATATATATATATATATATATATAACCTTATTCAATTATAACTTGTAACCCAAACACTTCTTCAGTTACCTTACCTTACCCTACCTTGCCTTACCTTACCTTACCCTACTTTACCTTACCCTACCCTACCTTACCTTACCTTAATTTGCCTTACCTTACCTTACATTACCCAACCTTACCTTACCTTACCTTACATTACCTTACATTACCTTACCTTACATTACCCTACCTTACCTTACCTTACATTACATTACCTTACCCTACCTTACCTTACCTTACCTTACATTACCTTACTTTACCTTAACTTACCTTACCCTCCCTTACCTTACTTTACCTTACCTTTCCTTACCGTACCTTGCTATGACCACTTAGGCGATGCTATGTTAAATATATAGTTATACCATACTTGACCACAGTCTACGTAGCGACTCTCTCTCTCTCTCTCTCTCTCTCTCTCTCTCTCTCTCTCTCTCTCTCGGTTCATCCAGAAGTCGTGAATTTTGACGGAGTCATCTGTAATGCTGACGGTGTTGTACACCTCCGTCAAGGGCAACCTGACATACATCTGTTACTGATCAACAAAGATTAACTAACTCTTACTTCTTCCTGTATTTTGTTGTTTTTTTCAATTCCTTCAATACAATAATTTTCAGGTGTGCGAACCAAATGTTTAAGACCAGGGTGAGGGTATCAACTGTTTGAATATGATAGAGAGAGAGAGAGAGAGAGAGAGAGAGAGAGAGAGAGAGAGAGAGAGAGAGAGAGAGAGAGAGAGAGAGAGAGAGATAATAGCGTTGCATAAAGATACGAAAGGTCACTTGGGTGTTACCGGACTCCTCCTGCTTGTTGTTGTGCCGCAAGTGAAAAAAGCCGGCCTTAGCGAGGCCGTATTATAAACTTCCCACCCCAGGAGAGTGTACATCATTTCCCTACTTCTGACTGTAGCGCCGTCTCGAAACCGCAGGAGCCCCATGAAGGGGGTCCTGATGATGTCAATAATAATATACACAATCGTGTGAATTTCGTTCACTATTCGCATTTGGAGAAGGCAGTCAGGCGATGTCATCTGGTCCAGCCACTAAACTCACTGAAAAGAAGCGATGACAATTGTACTCTCTCTCTCTCTCTCTCTCTCTCTCTCTCTCTCTCTCTCTCTCTCTCTCTCTCTCTCTCTCTCCCCAGATTATAAGACTAATGCTCCTGCCCAGGTCAGGCCAGGTCATGCTCCTGCCCAGGTCAGCCCAGGTTGCGCACCTATCCAGGTCAGCCCAGGTCAGGCCAGCGTAAGGTAACGACCTTAGGCCACATAAAGTCACGCATCGTCAAGTAAGGTCACAAAGGGTCACTTCAAGCAGCTACGGAATCATGAACAAGACTGGATTATAAACGTACCATGTGAACACAAGATCAAATCCGATCTTTGGAGGCATCAGAGAACCACACACACACACACACACACACACACACACTGTGTGGTGATAATATAAAGCAAAACTCAAAGAAACAAAGAATAATAGAAAGATAAGACAAATACACACCAGAACGCTTCTGGGTCACTGGCTTCATCACACTACAACATTACATAATCTCTTTTTTTTTCTTTCTTTCTTTGATTTTTTCCATTTTCGTCATTCAAGCGAGTGACTCCAAAGTCATAAAAAACGGGGAAGCAACGTAATCATCGGTACAATTTTCCCCCCTGGCAGTTACAACACTTTCCATCTCTCTAGTTGCTGCAGTGTATTACCCCCGCGGGACCGCCCGCGTGCTAGTTCCCCAGGGGGGAGGGGGGGGGGGTCTAAGCAACCCGCCCCGTGGGGCAACATAAATAGAAGCGCCACCGTAAATGTGTAAACAGGGAATAACATCACAGTATTTACGCATTACGACGTCCCATCTGGTGGCTCGGTTCGGTTCTCGACTCCCCCGACTGAAGCCTGGTTCACCGGGGGACGATTCACAGTTCCATGACCAGGAGAGGTTCAGGGTCAGTTGAGCGGGTTCGCTGCCACGAAACGACCATTCGAACACGATCGTCCGACCCCCCCCTGAGCACGACGGTACGACCATTTAAGCACAATCGTCCGACCCCCTGAGCACGACGGTACGACCATTTAAGCACGATCGTACGACCCCCTGAGCACGACCCTCTTTAAGCACGATCGTGCGATCCCCTGAAGACGACGGCACGACCCTTTAAGCACGACGGTGCGGCACTTTAAAAAGACGATGGTACGACCCTTTCAGCACGACAGTACGACACTTTAAAAAGACGATGGTACGACCCTTTCAGCACGACAGTGCGACACTTTAAAAGACGATGGTACGACCCTTTAAACACAACAGTGCGACACTTTGAAAGACGATGGTACGACCCTTCAAGCACGACAGTACGACACTTTAAAAAGACGATGGTACGACCCTTTACGCACGACAGTGCGACACTTTGATAGACGATGGTACGACCCCTGAGCAAGACGATACGACCCTTGGGTACGACAGCCAAGACTTTGACCTGGCCCGTAGAAAGGCCAGATCAAAGGCGAGACAGATGCTACTATTAACCCCCACACAAGGTCACACATGCCACCGTGGAATTTCATCTCCTCCTCCCTCAGCTGCAGAGGACGACACACACACACACACACACACACACACACACACACACACACACACCTACAGACGGGAGGAACGCGCGACATAATCCCTGGTACGCTACCATCCAGCTAGGCTCTGTGGGCAAACCTCACAACAACCTTACGTCAGCCCGCCCGCCCGCCAGTCGCTAACATGAACCCATGACGCGGTGCTTCTCTGCACGTGAAAATACGAATGAAAAAAAGAATCAATAATGCTTTGATATGCAGGTCATCCACACGTGTCGCAAATGCCATGCAAGTTATAGGAACACACACACACACACACACACACACACACACACACACACGTTATATATTTCTGTCTTTTATTTTCTCCAAAAGGAAAAAATAACATAAAATTGTTGTCTGGGGGAAGATGATCCGCCAACACAAGCGAATCCCCGATCGGCCTCACGGTGCAGCGGTGCGGATGCTCTCTTATATCTGTACTGGAATTTCCACCTTTCCTTCCTCGTATTGAGGTCAAGAATCTTTATTATACATCCATCTTTCATGGTTGTAGTCAGAATGGTGTAATAAAAAAAAAAATCTGGTTACATTTTCTTTACTTTGTGGCGGAGTTATGTCCTCCGGCCTCAGTCGCGTCCATCCGACACACGGAGGTGGTGAATAACACGCTCGGGATTCGAACCATTGGTGATCCGGTGAGGAAGATGGTGACGGACGTCTTCACTCTTGCTTCCTATCATTAACCAGGAGGTTAATGGTCCGTGACATGGCTGGCTCCGTCCCCGGGTAACGCTCCACCCTCCTCACGCGTGAGCGCTCTCCACACCGCTCAGCACGACGGTGCGACCCCTGAGAGCACGACGGTACGATCCCTGAGAGCAAGACGGTACGGACCTTGAAAGCAAGACGGTACGATCCCTGAGAGCACGACGGTACGATTCCTGTAAGCAACACGGTACGACCCCTGAGAGCACGACGGTACGACTCCTGAGCGCACGACGTTACGACCCCAGAAAGCAAGACGGTACGACCTCGAAAGCATGACGGTACGGACCTTGAAAGCAAGACGGTACGACCTCGAAAGCACGACGGTACAGACCTTCATAGCACGACGGTACCTCTCTTGGCTGTGAAGGACCGATCTTAGAGCTTATCCAAAAGGGTCTGGTCAGAGGCCAGCTAATCGTATCCAAGGGTCGTACCGTCGTGCCCATGGGTCGTACCGTCGTGCTCAAGGATCGTACCGTCGTGCTCAAGAATCGTACCGTCGTGCTCAAGGATCGCACTGTCGTGCTCAAGGGTCGTACCGTCGTGCTCAAGGATCGCACTGTCGTGCTCAAGGGTCGTACCGTCGTGCTCAAGGGCTAAAGCGACGGAAAGACAACCAACTACTGAGATACCATTGCCAGACATCCCTGGCTAGTGTACAACATACCCTCCCTTACTATGCAGAGCCACTGCCCAGAAATGGACCTCCTCCTCCTCCTCCTCCTCTGTACAGAGCCACGTCCTTTAGATCCATCCCCTGTGTTCCTGTACGTGGCAGCAGCACCACCCTCACCCTTGCCGGCAACACAAACTCTCCCTGTGTAGTATTCATGAGCCTCGACCACCTCCTCACCCTGACGCAGGGGAGAACCCATCCCCGAGGCCGCCACACATCACCTCCCGCTGCCTGGACTCGCTCGTGATCCCTCCTAACAGTGTATTTGGAAAGACCTTCCGAAATATAGCAAGCGGCGTACATTCTTATTAAAAGTACATAAATCGAAGTTCGTGTACATGTGTGATATCTGACGAATATATCTCACGATGGTTTGGGCAATCTACTCCCCAAACAGCTGGCTGAGTCTGGGACCAAGCTGCCGTCTTGCTCCTCCGTTCAGTCAGGGTTTAGTGCACAGGAGTGAAATAAGGCCTGGCATGTCCGCAGAGTTGTGATGAGGCAAATTAAGAATTATGTTGAACCTTTGACCCCCAGAAACGGCTTCACATAAAAAAATGTCTTAACGTAGTGGACACATATTATATATATATATATATATATATATATATATATATATATATATATATATATATATATATATATATATATATATATATATATATATATATACGTGTAATGCAACAAAACCACAGCTCCCTATCCACATCCAGGCCCCACAGACCTTTCCATGGTTTACCCCCAGACGCTTCACATGCTCTGATTCAGTCCACTTACAGAAGGTCGACCCCTATATACCACATCGTTCTAGTTCACTCTAGCTCCCGTACGCCTTTCCCTCTCCTTTATATTCAGGCCCCTCCAATTGGGTATCCCGCTTCTCCTTGTTCCCTCCACTTCTGATGCGTATATCCTTTACTCATTCATTCTCTACATACGTATAAACCATTTCAACACACCCTCTTCCGCTCTCTCAACCATACTCCTTTAATTTCCACACATCTCTCTTACCCTCTCATTACTTGATAAAACCACTTCACAACACATGTTACCCTCAAACATTTCACTTCCAATACATCCACCTTTCTCCGAACAGCCTCACCTACAGTCCATGCCTCGCATCCATACAACTCTGTTGGGACCACTGTACCTACAAAAATACCCATTTCGCCCTCCCACATAACGACCTCCTTTTACACACTATCTTCAGAGCTCCCAGAACCTTAGCCCCCTCACCCACCCTATGACTCGCTTCCGCTTCGTTGGTTCCATTCGCTGTCATGTCCATTCCCAGGACAAATATGTTATCAACTTCAAATTTACTGATTTTTTGTCTAAAAAGAAAGTAACAGTGGCTACTGGTAAGTCTTGGTAGTGGGCAGGGAATAAGGAACTAGTTTCTCCCGAACTTTCGTTACCTCTCAAGCACGACGCCACGACCCTTCAGCACGACGACACGACCCTTCAGCACGACGACACGACCCTTCAGCACGACGACACTAACGTTACGACTAACGTTACGACCCTTCAGCACGACGACACTAACGTTACGACCCTTCAGCACGACGGCACTAACGTTACGACCATTCACCACGACGACACTGACGTTACGACCCTTCAGCACGACGGCACTAACGTTACGACCATTCAGCACGACGACACTAACGTTACGACCTTTCAGCATGACGACACTAACGTTACGACCCTTCAGCACGACGGCACTAACGTTACGACCATTCAGCACGACGACACTAACGTTACGACCTTTCAGCATGACGACACTAACGTTACGACCCTTCAGCACGACGGCACTAACGTTACGACCATTCAGCACGACGACACTAACGTTACGACCCTTCAGCACGACGGCACTAACGTTACGACCCTTCAGCACGACGGCACTAACGTTACGACCTTTCAGCTCGACGACACCAACGTTACGACCCTTCAGCACGACGGCACTAACGTTACGAGCCTTCAGCACGACGACACTAACGTTACGACCCTCCAGACAACGACACTAACGTTACGACCATTCAGCACGACGACACTACCGTTACGACCCTTCAGCACGACGACACTAACGTCACGACCCTTCAGCATGACGACACTAACGTTACGACCCTTCAGCACGACGACACTAACGTCACGACCATTCAGCACGACGGCACTAACGTTACGACCCTTCAGCACGACGACACAACTCTTGAGCGCCTGGTAACCCCTTCAGCACGACTGGGCAATCCTTAGGTGTGATGGCCTGGAAGGTGAACTAACCCTTAAGGGCCAAGACAAAGGTCAGACTATCTCAGGCAAGGGTCGTATCATGCTGCTCAAGGGTCGTACCGTCGTGCTCAATGGTTTTATTGTCGTGCTCAGGGGACATGCCATCGTATTGAAGGGTCGTATCAACTAAATTGTCGTACCGTTGTGTTCAAAGGTCGTATCGACGTGCTGAAAGGTCGTACCGTCGTGCTCAAGGGGTGTCCCATTGTTTTCAAGCGGGGCAGCATAATATAGTACTACACTGGAATTTTCCACAAATAGAATTGTTAAAAATGTTTGCCCGATCACAATACAGAAGGCTCCGCGCGCTATTTTCACCGACGCACATGTCATGTCAGACACGAACGTATACAAAAAAAGAAAATATTTAAAAAACATATACTGACATACATGATCACACACACACACACACCCACACACACACACACACACACACACACACAGAAAGTCTAAAAACTTTAGCTTTATCCACCGTGGAAGAGAGAAGAGTGAGGAGCGACCTCATTAAACACCTTTTGTTTTCCAAACTCGACTGATGATGACGTAGGGTAAACAATGAACAGGTCCTCAAGATATGCAGGGATCAGAGCGACACCAGGGGACCTAACATGAAATTAAGCAAGACACTTGTGGACAAAGATGTGCAGACGTACCTTTACGGTATAAGACTGGTGGATGAATGGAACAAAATGAACAAGGATGTGGTAATTGTGCACACCATCACTTTATAATACGATAGGAGAGAATGTTCGATATGTTAACCTTTCCTCACTCATTCTCTCAATATGTCCAAACCATTTCAACACACCCTCTTCTGCTCTTTCAACCATGCTCTTTTTTATTACCACGCATCTCTCTTTCCCTTTCATTACTTACTCGATCATTCCACCCCACACCATATACTGTCCTCAGACATTTCATTTCCAACACATCCACCCTCCTCCGCACATCCTCATCCATCGCCAATCCCTAGCACCCATATAACATTGTTTGGACCATCACACCTTCATACATACCAATTTTTGCCCTCACAGAAAACGACCTCTTTCCACACATTCTTCAGTGCTCCCAGAATATATATATATATATATATATATATAGAGAGAGAGAGAGAGAGAGAGAGAGAGAGAGAGAGAGAGAGAGAGAGAGAGAGAGAGAGAGAGAGAGAGAGAGAGAGAGAGAGAGAGAATGTGAAGCTCTTTCCCCACAGGATACTAACAGTAATCATAAATAGTAATCAGCAAACAGCATCAGCTGGCTAGTAATACTGTAGCTAAAAACTTGACAGGAAATATTACCTACTGAACTGTGACTTCAACAGGCATCAGAGTTTATTTCCTTGCAACGCCCATCGTGCCCAATGGTCGTGCTCAAGGGTCGTACCGTCGTGCTCACGGGTCATATCATCACATTCAAGGGTCGTATGGTCGTGCTCAAGGGTCATATCATCACATTCAAGGGTCGTATGGTCGTGCTCAAGGGTCATATCATCACATTCAAGGGTCGTATGGTCGTGCTCAAGGGTCATATCATCACATTCAAGGGTCGTATGGTCGTGCTCAAGGGTCATATCATCACATTCAAGGGTCGTATGGTCGTGCTCAAGGGTCGTAGTAGTGCTCAGTGGTCGTACTGTCGTGATCCAGTTGTTGATATTCCTGACACGAAACCATTCATTCCTTTCTTAAATATTACCCACGTCCTGCGGCAGGATAGCAGGTGAAGCGGTAAAAGCAATTCCTCATTCGCACCCACCCACCCACTGCCTGTCCCACTGAAATTCTCGGCATATAGCCTCTCTGTCTACCTGTCTAACTTTCTTTCTCTGTCTGTCTGTCTGTCTATCTATCTATCAGTCCGTTTACCTATTTCTATCTATCTACCTACATGTCTATTCATCTATCTATTTGTCTATCTATATTTATCGATCATTCTGTCTCTCTGTCTGTCAGGCAATCTATCTATCTATCTTTCTATCTATCTATCTATCTGTCCTTTCCCATCCTTACGATGTTGGATCAGGTACAGACAGCCTCTGGCCAAACCACTCCACCCCACAGCCACCTGCCCCAACCCAAATCTGCTAAGCCTGTCAAAGTGAACCGTGGACTTCCATACTGAAACAAGTGCACCTCACTCTCTCACCACTCTCCAGAGTGGGGTCGTCTGCCCACACCAGCAACACGTAATCTATACATAATATACACGCGTTCATTATAAAGTGTTTGGAACCTTAAGTGTTAGTGTTCGTTAAGAGATCAACCAACGAGGATTTACGGAAGGTTCCGCTCCCTCAACTTTCCTCGGAGTTCTGTGAGTGGTTTAGCCACAACAGAGAAAGTCAAGTACTGCAGGGGTATGGTTAAGGCTTAATGGGTTCAAGGAGAAATCGGGAAACCAATTAGATTCAAGAAATAAGTTTAACACCTGAACTTTAAAAGGAGAAATAAGAAACGAATTAGACTCGAGTAATAAGGTTTATACCTGAAAATCAAAGAATTCGGAAACCATTAGACTCCAGAAATAAGGTTAAGGTCTAAATGTTACTGGGGAAAAGTAATAGCGAAATAAAATGGTTAAGACCTAATAATACGACGGTACGATCCTTGAGTACGTAGATACAACCCTTGAAGCACGACGGTGCGACCCTTGAAGCACGACGGTACGACCCTTGAAGCACGACGGTACGACCCTTTGAAGCGCGACGGTACGACCCTTGAAGCACGACGGCACGACCCTTGAAGCACAATGGTACGACCCTTGAAGCACGACGGTACGACCCTTGAAGCACGACGGTACGACCCTTGAAGCACGACGGTACGACCCTTGAGGTGTAACAGCCTGATTTTTCAACCGACGCTCAAAGTCCAGATCAAAGGATCGTGCACTCAGGTTCCTAATATTAAATCTACATCGTCACCCATAATCATTATCATTATTATTATTATTATCATTCTTATTATTATTATCATTATTATTATTATTATTATTATTATTATTATTATTATTATTATTATCATTATTATCATTATTGTTATCATTATTATTATTATTATTATCATTATTATTATTATTATTATTATTATTATTATTATCATAATTATTATCATTATTATCATTAATATCATTATCATTATTATTATCATCAATATTATCATTATTATTATAGTTATCAAAATTATCATTTATTATTATCATTAACATTATTATCTTCACTATCCCTGACAACACGAAGCTTTTCCCTGTGTTAAATTGCTATTGATCCTGTGGGTTGGTTGTGCTTTCCCCCCACCAGCTCTGCCTGGTACTAATTAACGCTGGGTTTCCCCTCTGGTCAACCTGGCTATTACCAGTGGCTGGTTCCTGCCGACACCGTGGTCTCGGCGGTCGCAGACTTAACCCACACTCACCAACAGGTCTCCCCCGTCGCCTGTGTTGTTGTATGAGTTACAACTCTTGGTTGTAAGGTCGCCAACAACCGTCAAAGACAGTCCCCATCACCCGTCACGGGCAATCCCCAATACCCGTCAAGGACAGTCTCCATCACCCGTCAAGGACAGTACTACTACCCGTCAAGGACAGTCCCCACCACCCGTCAGGGACAGTCCCCACCACCCGTCAAGGAGTCCATACTACCCGTCAAGGACAGTCCCCACCACCCATCAAGGACAGTCCCTACTACCCGTCACGGACAGTCCCCACCACCCGTCAAGGACAGTCCCCACCACCCGTCAAGGACAGTCCCCATCACTCGTCAAGAACAGTCTCCACCACCCGTCAAGGACAGTCTCCATCACCCGTCACGGACAGTCCCCACCACCCGTCACGGACAGTCCCCACCACCCGTCACGGACAGTCCCCACCACCCGTCACGGACAGTCCCCACAACCCGTCACGGGCAGTTCCCACCACCCGTCAAGGACAGTCCCCATCACCCGTCAAGGACAGTCCCTAACACCCGTCCGTCAAGGCAGAACTACTTTCTCTAAAGACACAAAATGAATATCATGTACTAGTGTCCAGGTCATGTACCTGGTGTACTAGTGTCCAGGTCATGTACCTGGTGTACTAGTGTCCAGGTCATGTACCTGGTGTACTAGTGTCCAGGTCATGTACCTGGTGTACTAGTGTCCAGATCATACACCTGGTGTACTAGTGTCCAGGTCATGTACCTGGTGTACTAGTGTCCAGGTCATGTACCTGGTGTACTTGTGTCCAGGTCATACACCTGGTGTCCTAGTGTCCAAGTCATGTACCTGGTGTACCGTGTGGAGGGGAATATGTGTGTGTGTGTGTGTGTGTGTGTGTTGACTTAAGACACGTGACGTCAGGGGAGGAGCGGGGAGGAGAGGGAAGCGCTGGAACTCCCGTTAATCTTTATAGATCCTGAAGGTCAGCCGGTCTGCACACATACCTGTACACTACAAACACTCTCTCTCTCTCTCTCTCTCTCTCTCTCTCTCTCTCTCACACACACACACACACACACACACACACACACACACACTACAGTCAAGTCAGGACCATCGCTTCTTTCGTGATTTTTTCTTCATATTAGGTGAGACATGATGGCCAACTGTGGCCCTAGTCGAGGACATCTTATTAATGCTATATATATAAACATTTCATACTATTCGCCATTTCCCGCGTTGGCGAGGTAGCGTTAAGAACAGAGGACTGGGCCTCACCTGGCCCCCTTCCCTTTTCCTTCTTTTGGAAAATTAAAAAAAAAAAAAAAGGGAGGGGAGGATTTCCAGCCACCCGCTCCCTCCCCTTTTAGTCGCCTTCTACGACACGCAGGGAATACGTGGGAAGTATTCTTTCTTCCCTATCCCCAGGGATGATATATATATATATATATATATATATATATATATATATATATATATATATATATATATATATATATATATATATATATATATATCTTTCTTTTTCTTTCATACTATTCGCCATTTCCCGCATTAGCGAGGTAGCGTTGAGAACAGAGGACTGGGCCCTTGAGGGAATATCCTCACCTGGGCCCCTTCTCTGTTCCCTCTTTTGGAAAATTAAAAAAAAAAGTGAGAGGGGAGGATTTCCAGCCCCCCGCTCCCTCCCCTTTTAGTCGCCTTCTACGACACGCAGGGAATACGTGGGAAGTATTCTTTCTCCCCTATCCCCAGGATATATATATATATATATATATATATATATATATATATATATATATATATATATATATATATATATACCCTGGCCTGAGCCACGTATCCAGTTTACAGACCAACCCTTAGGCGAGGATGAGGAGCTGGGTTGATTGTGGACCAATTGCCGCAACCAGGACCAGGTTTCGAACCTATACACTCGACCCCAGGCGGCCCGTAAACACGTCACGGTCAGCAAGGCTAACCGCGACACCACGGAGGTTCGTCCGCAACACTACCATTGTAACACTAAATCCAAATGACGTGCCCTGGGTCACACCCAGCAGTAAGAGGTCAATCCTGTAGCCACACTGATCATCTTCCACCACCACAACACCGACCTCTACAAGCGATGAACCCCCCTCACCCTACCACACCACAACACCTGCAGCAGACCAACACCACACACATGCACATACACACACACTGGTGTGTGTACAAGCCTCCCTCCCCTGCACCATCACCACCCCAGTAAAGATGCGGCTCGTTAACATTCACTTGGCGAACATCTGGCCAGAGACTCCCCCACCTTGACACCACGCGCCCTCCCAAGTCTACCTGCCAGCCACAAACACCACCACCCGAGTGTGAAAGCCTTAAGTCGCCAGACGGTTACACAACCGTGGGGGTCTACAGGCTTTACTGCCCTGAGTTAGCCAAGCCCCTGGGTTCCATCATCAGCGCCGTCCTCCATCAGTCAGAACGCCCTGCTGTATGTAAGGCTTCGTTATGTCTCTCTCTCTCTCTCTCTCTCTCTCTCTCTCTCTCTCTCTCTCTCTCTCTCTCTCTCTCTCTCTCTCTCTCCCAAGGACAAAGGTCAACGAGCTAACAAGTATTTCATTTAAGTTCCAACCCGTTGTCATCCCTTCTGGAATGGCGGAGACATTGCAAGGTCTACAGTGGACCCTCTGAACCTTGGTCGTGAGGAGATCTTCTATCCCTTCTCCCCCCCACTACATCGTCACCTTCTTCAACTTTATCCATCGCAACAGAAAATGTAAAAGGTGAGATCTCCCGTGACGCTCACCTTGGCCGACTTCACCAAAGTTTCGACTCAAGTCATCCTCAAGCTCACCATCAACATGGCCATCGGCTTCACGCTGCGAGAGGAGCCTCATCTCATGACTTGCAAAGTTCCTCCGGGGGCGTCGTCGTCTTCGTCGTCAGGCTGTACCGTCGCTACCTTCCCGTCCGTCAACTGTGACGTCCTCCAGGACAATAACAACAACATGGCAACACTGTGCTTCCTTATCCCCGTAGATGATGCCCCTAAAGAATGGACATAGCTAGAGGGAAGTGCGCTGACTACAACACTCCCGTGTACACACACCGCCCTCCACAATACACTCAACTGTCGCCACACCTGGAACCATCACCACCACCACCAAACACACCAAACCATAGTCAGGTACACCAGCCAGGCTTCCACCCGCGTCTCACCCACTCCTGCCTGACTGGGGGCCAACCACCACTTCACGGCGTCACACTGGACGATAATAAACTGCAAAGAACAAGTCTTTACCATCAGCAAGTCTTTACAGCTATCGTCTCTACAGTCTTCGTAAACTCAAGACGTGCTGGATTCTTTGTATAATTCTCATTCTTGCTGAGTCTTTCCAACCATCACCTGGACCTAATGGGACAGTTTCGGAAAAGGCTGCCGAGCCTTTGACACCACCGTCACGGCCTGCCACAAGAGATCCCTCGCCCCAAGTTGACAGTATATGTGAACAAAAGCAGGTTATTAGGTTTAGCAGGACACACACGAGAAAGATCATGGTTTCAATGTAGAACTTCTTGCTACAAAAGAGGTCATCATTTCCCTACCCCCGATTGTAGCGCAGCAGTGAAACTACACGAGCCCCATGAGAGGAGTCATGGGTTGTACAACGACACAACAAAATGGTCTTTGACAGTCAAGTGATAAAAAGAAACGCTATCATTCCCAAAGGTGGTACCGTTATGCTCAAGGGTCGTGCCGCCGTGTTCTCGAGGTCGTCCTACGGCCCTCCGCATCAGCCGGCGGCCTCACATCGATTGACGCCTCCAAGAGGCGCCAAACGGTCTCCCCGCACCGGTCCAGCGGCGCTCACGTCAGGGAGCCACAAGCACTTGAGGTCCGTCTGTCATGTGCTGTGGCCCTACCATTATAGTCTTATTGCTCAAGACTTTGAGAACCCATGTCATAATAATAAAGTCCCATGATATGACTCTTCATGGCAAAGACTTCGACCCCAAACATGCAATAAAATAGGATATAAACACCCAAGACCGCTCGCTAACCGCTTGTCCAAGAAAGGACAGCTCGATCTTATGTGGAATACATCCTGATGGGATCTGAACCCATGTCATCTCAAGAGACGAAGTCAGAGGAGTTCAATAAAAGTATGATGTTCCATGATGGGATCTGAACCCCATGATCTTAACAGGCCAAGAGCCAGACAGAATCTACGATCTCAGCGTATAAAGCCTTACACTTCCTCCCAGCTCCTGTTGTCTCAGTCTTCGAGACTTCACAGCCCAGCTCCCTCATGAGTCCTGCGACCAGTTATAAGCCTCATCACCGGGCCTGACTTACCAAATGCTGTTAGCCAAAGTTAAGCATCATCAGCACCTTTACTAAGTGCTTTAAGCTTTAACCAAGTTTCATCACTACTGCTACCACATGACGTAAGCTTCCAGACCAGCCTCACCAGGGGTGACTGCAAGTGCCAGCAGCTCAAAACACGAGGATGCTGTGCTCAGTAATATAATCAGTTCGGCAGCCTATTAGTTGGGTTGGATATTACAAGATGATCCAGCTCTTCCCCTGCCTCCACAGTTCACGATATATATACAGACCCAACACACATATATACTGCCTACATAAACTGTTACCACGAATAAGAATAAAAATCTTATGCTACAGAAGTTTCAAATCAGCATCATACTTTTGAGTTCAGATACCGAGTTATAATAAATAAAACCACCTAAATCTACAATACTGTAATACTTTTTGACACATTCAACCACGGTACCTAAAGCTACAGCATCTCAAATTTCGATACCTAAAGCTGCAATAGTCAAAGCTACGATAAGGTAAAGCTACGACGCGTAAAGCTAGGATACCTAAAGTCATGGTGCCAAAAATGGTAGGATATACGTACGTATAGCCAGTAAACACCTATAGCTACCGTAACTAGGCTATACGTATAGCCACTACACCTAGAGCTACCGTACCTAACCAAACACTGATGATGAACTAGACCAAATCCTGGCTACGGTGGCAGGATATATAGCGAGCACCATACCCGAGACTGGGGCATTTAACACGTCAAGATGGTAGTTTCTGAAGCGAAACTTATTGCCTAACTTTGTCAGGGGAAACAATATTAGACGGACAGAAAGACAGACAGGCGGGGAAGACATCCCTCATGCCGGTAGACAGAAGCTTATCCCAGTAGGCTGAAACTTACGCCGATAGACAGAAACCTACGTCGATAGACAGAAACAACGATCAAAAATAGTTACGGACAAGGGAAGGTGAGTAAGGAAAACTTGTGTTAGACGGAAGGCAGTATAAGGGAGCACGAGTGTGACAAGGCAACGAGTATGAGTGAGAACGTGCCTGGGAGGGGAGCAAGTATGAGGCAGACTGTCCCAGAGAGAGAGAGAGAGAGAGAGAGAGAGAGAGAGAGAGAGAGAGAGAGAGAGAGAGAGAGAGAGAGAGAGAGAGAGAGAGGAACAAGTATGAAGATGTGTGACTGTGAGCTTGTGTGAGGTAACACGTGCTTGTAAAATGTGATGAGGTGTGAGGGAACACTTGTCTAAACTGGGATGGAAATAAGAGTGTACACAAGCGTGAGAGACTGAGAGGAAGACAGTGTGAGGCTGACGCGCACAATATGATGAGGGAGCCAGTGTGTTAGACGGAAGAAAGTCTAGTGCTGAGAGGGGTATGAAGTATGAGGGTAGGAGGAGCAGACTGAGGGTCAGGGTGTGGGCTCTGGAAGATGACCGCTGGGGTCAGAAGATTGTGGGACTCACTCACCGCCAGCCAGCCTCATACGGGACCGATACACCTGACCCAGAGGCACTCCCGCGTGAGACTGTACGATCCCCAGCCACACTCAAGCCAGTGGTAAGTGCATCACGTCCAAGATATACTCGGCCAAAGTGCATCTCCCTGACCGTAACCTGAGCACATGACGGTAATGTCACGCCTAATGCTATTAAGGCCCGCTGCCTCCCCTACCCCTCACCATCCTCCGTTACCCCCACACTCCCTGCCTGACGATTTACCATGCACGGCTGGCGGGGGCCCCCCATCCACCTCTCACCTCCCACGGGGGCTTTCGCCACCCTAAGGCCCCTCCCCTCCCCGCCCGTGTGAATGGCTGGGCCGGCGTCCGCTCCCCCGGCCCGGTCGGCCGTAAAGAACTAGGTAAAACTGATATCCAAACTGCCTCACTCCCTGGGAGAGACGGTAGTCGGTCTTGTGGGGAGAGACGGTCCGGTGGTGCTCACGTGGCATGACTGATGGTGGGACCTTACCAGAACCCCTATGCAGGTCAGGCCCAGCCAGGCCAATCATACGCCACGGGTTCGTACCGTCGTGCTAAAAAGGTTCGTACCGTCGTGTTAAAACGGTTTGTACCGTTGTGTTAAAAGCGTTCGTACCACCGTGTTAAAAGTTCGTACCGTCGTGCTAAAAGCGTTCGTACCGTTGTGTTAAAAGGTTCGTACCGTTGTGTTAAAAGGGATCGTACTGGTGTGTTAAAAGGTTCGTACCGTTGTGTTAAAAGGTTCGTACCGTCGTGTTAAAAGGTTCTTACCGTCGTGCTAAAAGCTTTGTACCGTCTTGTTAAAAAGTGTAACTCCCGTGCACTCAACTCACGTGGTACTTATGGCCTTCTCCTTCCTAGTTCCTCATCTTCTCTCTCATCTTCCTCATCATATTCCGCTGCTCGTCTACCATCCTCACTACTCAAACCACAACTCACTGTCCTTCACCGTCACTCACCTGGCAACGCATACTCACCACCCACCACCTTCCCTCTCACGCACTCAGTCATCCCTATCCTCTATCCCCGTGGCAGGCCTACCCAGCACCTAGTAACCTTCTGGCCTGTATGACGGCCTAGCCAAGAGGGGCGGGCCCGTTATCACTCACGTTATCTCGGCCACTGTGGTCCGCTGCAGCGTTATCAACGTAGGTCCTCCATAGGCAGACTTGACACCTACACTTCACTCGACGGTACGACCCCTTGTGCACAGCGGCACGACCCCTCAACACAGCGGCACGACCCCTCAACACAGCGGTATAGCCCTTGAGGGTACGATGGTTTGGGCTTAAAAGAAATCGTCGTTCAGGGTCAGGTCAAAGTGCCGTAACGTCGTGCTTAAAGGGAGAGGGGGTCTGTCTCTTCATCGAACACTGATCCTGCTATGAAAACCCACACACTATTGTGCTACCCTGCTCTGTATATGGTCTGTCCTAGCTTATCATCCTATCATACTATGGAGGATGTAATCATTCAACAAGGATGTCAACTGTGGGTCTCTCTCTTCATCGAACACTGATCCTGCTATGAAAACCCACACACTATTGTGCTACCCTGATCAGTATATGGTCTATCCTATCATATCATCCTATCATACTATTTCCTCTCACATTTGGTATCGTCATCGTACTAACTAGTGTGTTGGAGGATGTAATCATTCTACAACGATGTCAACTGTGGTGACCGTTCCTCCAACGGGTGTCTCCTGTCATGACAACCTGTCGATCACGACGTAGGTCGCGTGACTGACACATCTATCGAAGCATCATCATGTGGGGGGGTAACTGTGAATGACTATCATGTACAGTTCGGCTTCCCTCCCGCGTTACACTGTGTGATCTCCGTGATCAAGTCCTTGATCTTCCCACTCCACAAGAACGGTAGTATACCACAGCCAAGCACCAGCTTCCTGCTTGCTTCCCACCACACACATCATCCCTGCATCTGTTATCCACCACCGTTCTTCTCGTGATGCCCTTCACACACACACACACACACACACACACACACACACACACAGACTCTCACAATCTCCTTTCAGTAGAACGTCTGGCCACATCTCCCACTACGAGAAGGGGTGAATGACTTTATGGTGTGAACAATCTTTAATCGTGTATTCGGTAGTCAAGGACAAATGATCTCTACAACACTGGTACAGATGAAGTTGATGACAGGTTAATTACAGGAAGTGAAGCGGTCGCATTTCTGGGCCACTGTCTCTAGGAATATCCTTTTTTTTCCCCAATGTAATGTAATAAAACGCCTCTACCTGCTCCTTGGTAAAAACAAGCTTGAATATGAGCTCGGCCAAGCATAGTACGTCAACATGGAAATGGAAAAAAAAAGAAAAAAAAAAAAGATGAGGTACACACAAGTTTATCAAAAGCCTTACAAAAAATGTGACCACGTAGTCATGGCACGTAAGATGTATGAGTGTGGGAATAACTTTGAGAGTGGGAGGAGGATGGATACACAACTTCTTAACTAATCGCAACACGTTTCTGTACACCGGGCTAGAATATATAATAATTCTAAAATATATTCGCTCAATTCCCCAGGGAACTATACTCGTATCTCTACTGTTTTCTAAGTCGTGTACCTGACATACAAAGCAAATGCAAACCACTCTTTCTTATCATCCCCAAAAACTGACACTAAAATAGGCATCGAAATCTAACCCGCCGAAAACAACGAGAATTTACAAGGCACTGCTAGTAACATGCATTTTAAAGACGAAAAGTTTCAAAATTATTGGGAAAAAGTACAAAGTAACAAACGAAAAACTAACAACATTAAGTTTCGGAGACGGCAAAACGAAAGACCTTCGAGTAACCATGTCTGACGACCTTATCTCCGGCGAACGCAACAGCTGTTGACTCTTGTAAAAACGATGGCGGACTGATAACTACTGCTCGCCTGAGGCCTGGGACGTACACCAGTTAAGATGTCCTCCACGGCACAGTAATACTCACACGAACAGATAACTGTTGTGTGCCAACATCATCCTTCAGGTCGAGCGTTTGAAACTGAGATTTGACTGTCCAAATATCTTTGGCAGCCCTTACTGGTGCTGTCAAGAATGTAAACCAAAACGAACGACTTAACAAAACGCTTGAGGATGTCCACTCTGGAGCACACACGGTTGAGGTCGCGTACGCTTAGAAAATCCCTGGGAGGCATGATTCCCAACATGCATTCCACAATGTTTCCCTTTCTGGTGAGACAGGCATGGCTAATCGTAAAATATGACCACTCACACCGAAAACAATACGATTAATGCAATAAATGAAAACACGATGCACTCGTGACCCACACTCAACACACGACCTGCAGCCAAGAGAAACATTATGACGTGTGCCACGAAGCTGGAAACGGGTCTAGAGAGAAGTATTTACCTTCAGTGCATACCACACAGCCGACTTGTGGTGGTTGACGTAGATCTACAGGTGGAGGCCCCTAACAACCAATTGGACCAAAAGAACAACACGTTAGCTAGACTCTAGACCGATCTGGTGGGGGGAAGGGAGTCGAAAAGAAAAAATTCGAAACCATAACAAACACTTTAGCTTGTTCCTCGGGCTTCAGGTCTATCAATTGCCAGGGTCATTTGAAACGCCAGCGTTATGCTACAACCACCAACCAAAAAACTCTTTACCACCTTCATGAGATAGTCACAATGCTTATAACACCATACATACTCTTTTACTACATAAGTGGCCTCTAAAGGCACCTGAGTCAGGCCATTACCATATAAAGACTATAGTCTTTGATTACCATAGAGCTCATCAGCTGTTGGCAGACGTCATGAATGGTTGCTAGATACCACAGGCTGAAATAATTTTCTAAATTTTCCAATTGCAGAAATCCACATATTCATACAACCATAATAAAGGAAATTAAATTATACCTTTAAAGACAAGGAGATATCACTACACATTGTCTTACCGTCGTGCTCAAGGGTCGTACCGTCGTGCTCAAGGGTCGTACCGTCGTGCTCAAGGGTCCTACAGTCGTGCTCAAGGGCCTTACAGTCGTGCTCAAGGGTCCTACAGTCGTGCTCTGGGGTCATACCATCGAGCTCAAGAGCCTTACCCTCGTGCTTAAAGCTCATACCGTCGCGTTCAAAGGCCTTACAGTCGTGCTCAAGGGTCGTACAGTCGTGCTCATATATTACAAAACGTGTTTTTTCTCTAAGGTAAATTCAAGTCCCTGTCACAGTTCATTCTGTGGCCCTCGTTGCATAATTGCTGTAATACTGTTTACTCTGCCGGCTGTAAACTTCGTTATTGGCGACGGTCTCCGACCTGCACGAGAGAGACACGTCACACTATGGCCCAGCATGTCCTCACCTCCTCCATCCAGCAAGGATAAGTCAGATCCGACACTTCGCTTAGCACACACATATTACAACAACACAGTTCACGGGGGGGGTCAGGCTATATCAATCACTAACGCTCAGGTCATTTCCAGCTATTTCGACATCATCCCCTCTCTCTCTCTCTCTCTCTCTCTCTCTCTCTCTCTCTCTCTCTCTCTCTCTCTCTCTGGTTCTTCCAGGTGTATTACAAAATGCAATATCGTTCGTTCTCCATCCGTTGTGAAGGGAGTGCTATGTCTGCTGCATATTGGTGTACAATAACTAAATACCACGATCTCATGAATCTTTAATACGGTCCACGAACAAGAAGGAAAGAACACTGCCTACAACTTTGTTGTCATTAGTCTGTTCCTCCACGGGCGAGTGCTGGGGAACACTGGGGTCTGGGTGAGGACGGCTCGGGTGGAGAGGGGTTTGGTGAGGACTGTGAGTCTCTGTAAGGAGAGTGCAGCTTGGTCAGGGGACAAGTTTAGCGTGGTGAGCGTAACAGCAACGAGAAGCCATCAACAGTTAATGCATACTTAAAAATGTACACATGACTGTATGAGGACACCCAAAGTTGCATGTACACACACACACACACACACACACACACACACACACACATACACAGGGGTGACCTGATCATAATATTTTTTTCAACAGAGATCGATGACGTGGACAGCGAACAGTTCTTCGAGGGATGTAGGGATCGAACAACCAGACGACATAACATGAAACAAAAAAAAGAAACTTACCAAAAAAATGTAAAAAAGAAATGTTTTTATACTATAAGAGTGGCGGATGAGTGGAATATAGTGATTCAGGATATGCAGACACCTTACAAAGATTTTAAGATATTGTATGACAATAGAGAATGTTCAAGATACGTGGCCCTACGAGTGTAAAGTTCCCTCCCACATACAGAACAAACCGGTAATTACACACGATACACTTCATCAAAGGTCATAACTTACGACAAGAGGTTATTACTCCGCCATGCACACACTTACAACAAAGACACGCTCCGGTTAATCAGTTATGAGTAAATGATTACACTGACCATCATCCGTAGAGGAGAGAGAGAGCAAGAGAGAGATGGTGCAGCCTGTGTCTGCTTGTACCCACAACTCACCGGTGTACAGAGTAGACACGTCACAAAACACCAGCCAGACACATCACACACCCCTGGTCTAAACGTCCCAGACAATGATGACAACACAAATGTCCACAACACACGAACCTCCTCACTTATATACGTCCATACCACACACGACACCTGCGTCACAACACCATCACTAACAACACTCAACAAACGCTACCCAATTCGTTCCCACAATCCTATACATCCAGCTATTATCTCCTCATCTGGCGACTATTGTGTTGTCAGCACGAATGAAACATTTCAGGCCTGTTCAGTCATGGCCAGGTTACGGTGAGGGAGGCAACAAATACACACCCGTGTTTAATGCAATGTCAATACAGGGAATATACGCGGAGCTGAAGACTGAGGTGGAAGACGGTATTGCTAGGTAATGTGAGGCGAGATTACGAGACATGAGCAGCTCATTGTTCAGAAAAGTTTACTGCCAATGATGGAAGACAGATGTTTAGTAGTGCTAGTATGATAACAATTTACCTACGGGCGAGGAGGATTCGAACCCAGTCTTTCCGCGCGGCAAGCCGGCAGGCTACCCATTGGTAGGACTGGGTTCGAATCCCCCCCCCCCCTCGCCCATTAGTTAATCGTTATCATCTAATCCACGTATGCAGTCTATATCAGAGACACAACACTATCACATCTATTTACAAACTGTCTGAAGAGGAAAACACAAGCAGGTGGTGCTGGTATGGCCCTAGGAATAACACATCAACCGTAGTGCTACATGTGGCTGATGACCCAATCGCTTACCTAAATCCGATGGTGTTACACCGTGTGTGTGTGTGTGTGTGTGTGTGTGGCACTCTGGTCTTCCCCACCAGTTTAGTGGGACTGGTGATATGGGCTTCAGACCAAACTGCCGGGGGTCATTAAGGCCGTTAACGTCAAAGTTATAACCACCATCAAGATGTTCTAAGCACTTCTTTACTCCTCTTCAGGATCAGTCTTAAGACCGTGTAAGATCTCACTGTGTATAATACTGGTGTCTTATACGTGCATCAAATACTTATGTAGGCGTCGGTGTTTCCCCAGATGATAAACTGACATAAATTATCCACCCGGCAACATACTACCGTCAAACAAAACGGGTACGAAAATTATAATAATTATCCCAAATTATCCATTTATTTATGCGATTACTGTGAACACTTGGGAGGTTTGTTCCAACAAAAACATATGAAACTTTGGCTGCGACCGTGAGATAATCAGAGTCGGGGGTACATTATATTCGCTTACGTTATATAATGAGGAAACTCTCCTCTTGATGAATATCTTAATCATATTGTAATTATCACGAGAACGCAATCTAATACTTGACCCTTGGATTTGTTTATATGATTGTTTGCACGTGTGTCCGTGAGTAATTATTAACCAATGGAGCACGACGGTGCGACCCTTGAGCACGACGGTACGACCCTTGAGCACGACGGTACGATCCTTGAGCATGACGGTACGATCCTTGAGCATGACGGTACGATCCTTGAGCATGACGGTACGATCCTTGAGCACGACAGTACGACCCTTGAGCACGACGGTGCGATCCTTGAGCACGACGGTGCGATCCTTGAGCACGACGGTGCGATCCTTGAGCACGACGGTGCGATCCTTGAGCACGACGGTACGTCCCTTGAGCACGACGGTACGACCCTTGAGCACGACGGTACGACCCTTGAGCACGAGGGTACGACCCTTGAGCACGACGGTACGATCCTTGAGCACGACGGTACGACCCTTGAGCACGAGGGTACGACCCTTGAGCACGACGGTACGACCCTTTAGCATGACGGTACGACCCTTGAGCATGACGGTACGACCCTTGAGCACGACGGTGCGATCCTTGAGCACGACGGTACGATCCTTGAGCACGACGGTACGATCCTCGAGCACGACGATGCGACCCATGAGCACGACGGAACGATCCTTGAGCACGACAGGTAGGACACTTGAGTACGACAGTACGATCCTGAAGCACGACGACAAATCACTTAAGACGGTACGATCCTCGAGCACGACGGTACGACACTTGAGTACGACGGTACGACCCTTGAGCACGACAAGAATTGGATATAATGGCTAGGCCGTCATATACCGTCGTGCTCAAGGGGGTTCAAGCTATGGCCGTCTGAATATCTGAAAGTAGGCCATGTGTATGCTGAAGACTGGGTGTATTACGACAACATTATACCAGCTCTGCCCATAACTGAGATGGTCACAATGAAAAGATCTTCAAACTCACAAACTATAAGAAAACAATATATATATATATATATATATATATATATATATATATATATATATATATATATATATATATATATATATATATATATATATATATATGGAGGAAGTGAAGTGTTTTAGATATCTGGGAGTGGATCTGTCAGCGGATGGAACCATGGAAGCGGAAGTGGATCATAGGGTGGGGGAGGGGGCGAAAATTTTGGGAGCCTTGAAAAATGTGTGGAAGTCGAGAACATTATCTCGGAAAGCAAAAATGGGTATGTTTGAAGGAATAGTGGTTCCAACAATGTTGTATGGTTGCGAGGCGTGGGCTATGGATAGAGTTGTGCGCAGGAGGATGGATGTGCTGGAAATGAGATGTTTGAGGACAATGTGTGGTGTGAGGTGGTTTGATCGAGTAAGTAACGTAAGGGTAAGAGAGATGTGTGGAAATAAAAAGAGCGTGGTTGAGAGAGCAGAAGAGGGTGTTTTGAAATGGTTTGGGCACATGGAGAGAATGAGTGAGGAAAGATTGACCAAGAGGATATATGTGTCGGAGGTGGAGGGAACGAGGAGAAGAGGGAGACCAAATTGGAGGTGGAAAGATGGAGTGAAAAAGATTTTGTGTGATCGGGGCCTGAACATGCAGGAGGGTGTAAGGAGGGCAAGGAATAGAGTGAATTGGAGCGATGTGGTATACAGGGGTTGACGTGCTGTCAGTGGAGTGAATCAAGGCATGTGAGGCGTCTGGGGTGGACCATGGAAAGCTGTGTAGGTATGTATACACGTGTGTGGACATGTGTATGTACATGTGTATGGGGGGGGGGGGGGTGGGGCCATTTCTTTCGTCTGTTTCCTTGCGCTACCTCGCAGACGCGGGAGACAGCGACAAAGTATAAAAAAAAAAAAAAATATATATATATATATATATATATATATATATATATATATATATATATATATATATATATATATATATTGGAGGTGAAAGGATGGAGTGAAAAAGATTTTGAGCGATCGGGGCCTGAACATACAGGAGGGTGAAAGGCGTGCAAGGGATAGAGTGAATTGGAACGATGCGGTATACCCGAGTCGACGTGCTGTTGATGGATTGAACCAGGGCATACCACTGGTTCCAATTCATTCTATTCCATGCATGCCTTTCACCCTCCTGTATGTTCAGGCCCCGATCGCTCAAAATCTTTTTCACTACATCCTTCCACCCACAATTTGGTCACCCGCTTCTCCTCGTTCCCTCTACCTCTGACACATATAATATCCTCTTTGTCGATCTTTCCTCACTCATTCTCTCCATGTGACCAAACCATTTTAACACACCGTCTTCTGCTCTCTCAACCACACTCTTTTTATTACCACACAACTCTCTTACCCTTTCATTACTTACTCGATATATATATATATATATATATATATATATATATATATATATATATATATATATATATATATTCTTTCTTTCAAACTATTCGCCATTTCCCGCATTAGCAAGGTAGCGTTAAGAACAGAGGACTTGGCCTCTGAGGGAATATATATACTTTCTCGCTTCAGAGACGTAGCGCCAGTAACAGACAAATGATGCCTACAGCTGCACACGCCCAGCAGGTAGAACACAGTATGATAACGTATTATATCAGCTGACTGATAGCTCACAATCTCACTATCTTCGTGGTAAGAAATTTATCAAGTGACCGTAAAATGTTCGTATCACTAAACGTACCGAGGCTGTCAACTGTACACTCCTTCGTCAGAGTCGAAATATATCCCACGACAAAAACAAATGCTAAACAAAAGAACATATCATACTACTTCTAACGTTAGAATCTGATGAAATATTCATGCGATACATTGAAATATTCCCTATCAAAGTCAACCTAAATTTTCCTGACCATCATCAGTTTGTTGGTTAGACTTATCAGTTACCAGGATCATTAAATGTCAGAGTTAAGTTATATCCAACAACCGAATTCATTTTTGTCTGACACCTTGTTAAGGTGTCAAGGATAATTCTAAGACAACATAGACGTGGCCCATGGCTGTCGATCTCACAAAATACATTCATATATCTATCATGTTTAGTGAATTACATTATGAGGGCAAAACACTAAATACATTCATATATCTATCATGTTTAGTGAATTACGAGGGCAAAACACAAAATACAGTCATATATCTATCATGCTTAGTGAATTGCATTATGAGGGCAAAACACACTGCCGTTTAGGGAGGAGTTGAGGCTGTATATAATAGAATCATGTGAGAAATCATCGGGAAGGATTCTGCTTACCAGAAGCAGCGGGGGGGGAAAACAAACTTGTGGTGACGTCATCGCAAGAGGTGGAGCCAGCAGGCGCAACCGCCCGACAAGGTAGAAGTTTAACTTCCCATGTAAACACTGTCCTCCTGTCTTTGTCATGAACTGGCGCAAACAAAGCTTGACGTCGATACGAGACAGAATTAAACTGCAGCTCCATTTTGTGTTTCTCTGTTTATCACCCTCATCCACTCATATATATTCTGCTTTCATAAAAGTTTGTCATTTCCCGCGTGGGCGAGGTAGCGTCAAGAACAGACAAGGGACACTTCGAATAATAAATCATCGCTTGGCTCCTTACACTATTCCCTCTTTTAGATCTATTTATCTATATCTATATATATATATATATATATATATATATATATATATATATATATATATATATATATTCGCCATTTCTAGCTTTCGCGAGGTAGCGTCAAGAACAGAGGACTGAACCTTACAAGGCAAATCCTCACTTGGCCCGCTTCTCTGTTCCTTTTTTTGGAAATATAAAAACTGGAGAGGAGGGTTTCCAGCCCCCAGCTCCCATCCCACACAGTCGCCCTCTACGACACGCAGGGAATACGTGGGAAGTCTTCGTTCTCCCCTACCCCCATGGGTCAAGGTTAATCATGTAATGGTCCGCGGGGCTTGGCTGTGGATGGTAAACTCTGGTTTTGGTGCACTATGCCTGACAGCTGGAGGGAGGGTGTGTAGGTGGAGCCGCTGCTCGCTTAGTCCACATAATCTACCTCGCTAAGGCAACAGAACCAATTAGGCACATATGTATGTGTGTATATGTGTGTGGTGTGTGGTGTTATCTATTACCCGTATGTTGTCCATACTCACTATCACCTCATTCAATCTGGTTAACTCATCCATCACGCTGATACTAAGAAATAACGTCGTTTTTAATACGTTACTTGCTTAATTTCATGTTATGTCCTCTGGCTGTTCCATCCCTACATCTCTCGAAAACTGCTTAATGTCTACGTCATCCATCTGGTTTAAAAGCATAAAGGCTGTGCGTGTGTGTGTGTGTGTGTGTGTGTGTGTGTATATATATATATATATATATATATATATATATATATATATATATATATATATATATATATATATATATATAAGGCAGCTGCAGCCTCGCCTTCTATTCACTACGAGCACATTTGTGCCAGATGCCATAATTATCACATTTACAGGGAATGTAAATTAGCCCACTACGCTGGTTCTTAATGTTGGTGTGCACAAATATCACTTGATAAGCTTGGCGAGGATTCACTGAACAACTGCATTCTGCAAGAAACGATTCATCAGTCTGCATAAGTCAAAGGTATAAATATGATAACCGAGCGTTATCAACATATCCAGTAAATGTTGTTTGAATCACCTAAAGTTAAAAAAGAATGAATGAAAGAAAACGGTAAAGAAAGAAATGCCCAAAATACTGAATGATCTGAAGTACCTTTCGACTTCTTGAGCACGACTGTATGACAGTAAAGCCTATCCCACACATCTTACGTGGGACACCAGGCTATCATACCCACGAATGGTAAAGTTGTACTTTGAGGATGGTAATGTCGTGGTCAACACACTACACAGTTACTTCAAAATATGAGGCATAACCCCTTTGTAGGTCATCACCACCACCACTTACTCCAGTAACCCTGCGGACAAACGTGTTTACGGCAATCGTCTATGGTGGCGTTTACCAGCCATACAGCCAAAATTTCTAGGCTAACCGCATGTTTAAAGCCATTTCCCGTAACCAAACACAGTTAAACCACAAGGAAACTGGAGGTACACCCCGAAAACACGAGCTAGGTTTCTCTCATTACCACCCACTGCCAGAACTAATCCCGCCTGACGTGGACAGGAGTAACTGCTCTCTAATGTGGCCGATCGGCCGAAATAGCAATAATTTTGAGAACCTTGGGAATATTGTTATAAAACGATGATACAGCCAAGTGATGTATTACAAGAAATTGTTTGGAGGACTATTAAAATATCGATGAACGTATGGTAGCTTATTCACTGAGATCACTAATATATATATATATATATATATATATATATATATATATATATATATATATATATATATATATATATGCAATCATTCTTAATCGTCGTTTCCCCATGTTCAAAAGCAGAGAAAGGCTCACATCCATACTCTAGCCGTCATGTGCAGTGCAACAAAACCACAGCTCCCTATCCACAACCAGGCCACACAGACCTTTCCATAGTCCCCCTCGCCGCCGCTTCACATGCCTTGGCTCACTCCACTGACAGGACGTCGAACTCTATTCCAGTTAATTCAGTCCCGTGCACGCCTTTCACCCTCCTACAAGTTAAGGTCCCAATCATTCTAAGTCTTTTTCACTCCATCTCCTTCTACCTCCAATTTGGATTTCCATTCTCCTTAACTTCTGACACATATATCCTCTTTGTTAAACTTCATTCATTCTCCTCATATGTCCAGACAATTTCAGCACACACTCTAAAGCTCTCTCAACCACACTCCTTCAATTACCTCTTACCCTTTTGTAACTTATTCGATCAAACAATCTCACACAACGTACTGTACTCAAACATTTCATTTCCAGGGAATTCACCCTTCTCTGCACATCCTCATCTACAGCCCACACAACACTGATGGGACTACAGTTCCTTCAAACATGAAAATCCCCCCCACCCCACCTCACCTTCCATAATGGTGTCTCCACACATTCTTCAGTGCTCCCATAACCTTCGGCCCCTCACCCACCCTATGACTCCACCATTTGCATGGTTCCTTTTGCCGCCATGTCCACTCCTAGGAATCAAAAACCGTCCACTCTCTAGAAGTTTTCTCCATTCAAATTCACACCATCTAACCTGTCCCTCTACCCTGATAAATCTTGCATTATTCACATTTACTCTCAACTTCCTCCTTCCACACACACACACACACACACACATACAAGGGTAATCAACAGCTAAACAAGACCAGAATGTCATCATCTCCAGAGGAGTCTTGAGTCATTCACCCCCACACAAACCTACACTCTTCAGTCACCCTTTATAGCCTATCACTCCCGCCCAATGAAACACCAACCATTCTGCACATAACACACACACACACACACACACACACACACACGGCATTCCCTCCCCACACCATCAACACAAAAACAACACAAACTAATTGCCCTCAGAGTACTAAATGGCACCAGAACTGGGCATAAAAAATACTTGGTACCAACTATAAACAATTCATTCAGTACATCATAAACTACAATTCACCTATTTGGTCATCCACCATTTCAAAAGCACTTATAACAAAGCTGCAAACAAGGCAACTGTGTTTGTGTGTGTGTGTGTGTGTGTGTGTGTGTGTGTGTGTACTCATGTGAAGAAATGCGAATGTAAGGACATTTAACACGTTTGAAAACAAGGTGATGAATCTATGTCTAAGTGAATTAACACGTTCTGTCCCCAAGTCCTTAGTTTTGTTTAATTATTTGGCATAAGTGTATTACATGTCTGCGGTGATGTTATACCATATATGTTCATAAGACTTTCAAGGGACTAGAGCGGGAAAGGCAGTGAATAAAAAAAGGAAAATGTGTTCCATAACATAAAACATAGAAAATGATCTTAAGAAATGAACAGAACTTATGAAAACTTCCCCTTGTCTTCCCCATGCCTCTACGAAGATAGTTTTCAATATTGTTATGGAAATATGACATTGTTATGGTCATCTACTTAGTGTTGCCGCATGTAAAAGAGTACGTTAATAAGACTTAAAGTCGTTCTCATCAAACAATTCAGAACAATATTCTCTTACATTATTTCTTTATAAGCCCGAACTCTACCAACAAAAATAGAAATTTGAATGATCGTTTTCTGAAATTTCAGACAAGAATGCTCTGAAGCAGACGACAATAGCATATGCATATTTCTACATATTACAAAATCAATAAATAATAGAATATAAAATAATAATAAAATCAGCTTCTACGGTAAGTTCCGAAGGTTGGTTATTTATATACTACCTCGGCTTTTATTTACCCTACATTTCCCTCCACTTTCGAAAACTGACTGAATTATTGTCAAATTATTGCAAGTGTTTAGTGATGGCATTAAGTGTGCTACTACGTAAAATCAAATTGATTGGTGTGGTTTTCCTTAATTAGTTTCCATCGATATGGGCTTAAAATATATTTTTTTCTATCATTTACACTTGTCTACTTTGAGGTTAATATGCCAAACCTTCCCTTGCGTACACTATTTCTACGGACAATATTTCATTAAGGATGTGTATCTATCATTTCCTAAGCTTCTCATGATTGTGGCTTAGCTAAACTTCAATAAACCTATGTATTTACTAATTTCTTAAGACTGGCCTCAGCATGGTATGTGAGGTACCTGGGAGCAACACTCTATATAAACGCTGGGAGTTAAGGACTACAGCCGGACACACAATCCTCCACAACACCAGAAGAAGAGGAAATGCAACACTACGTGTAAAGGTCATTTGTGCTGCAGACGCAGGCTAGATACTGAGGACAATGAGTCTACGCTTTTGCGCTCTCTCTCTCTCTCTCTCTCTCTCTCTCTCTCTCTCTCTCTCTCTCTCTCTCTCTCTCTCTCTCTCTCACTCGCTTAGGGTGTCCCTGTCTCTGACGGCCTGCATCTCTGCCTGCCAATCTTCTATTATGTTCTTAAATGCTACTTGGCACTTCTCTCGTGCCTTTCTTGTGTAGACAGAATTCTCCTGTGCCCCAGTCAGGTAACCTGCCTTTCCCTGCATCTCCAACACCAACTGTATTCTAAGATGTATTAGTGTATTTCCTCCAGTAACTTTATTGCAGTGTTTGTCATGAAAATCATACTTATAAATTCTGCACACATCAGCAGAGAGTATAACTTAAATCAACTCTAATAAGCTGAGTTCCAAATCCGTGGTACACAGCATTAACGGTACACAAGCCGTACCGTCCAGATGGTACGTGTCAAGTCACAGAAACTCCAGTCGTGAGTGTAAAGGAATATGAATATATTTTTATATTAGGGAGGGTTGGATGGTAATAAGTAACAACCTATATATATGATTTACTGAAGTTCAGATGATTTTACTGTTACATAATAACATAAACGTACGATTAATTCAAGGTAGAATTATTCTATCAGCGTAAGACAATACACAAGGAAGACCAGTTAGGCTAGGCTAAGATGGGTTAGGTATGACATTTAAAAGGCTTAGTAAGCCGGACTGTTGTACATTAATATTCTTTAGTGTTACCTTAATATACTATGATGCATAACACAGGATGTTCATATGCTACAACACACTTTTGCTATGTACTGCAGTAGAACAGTAATATACCCTGGTGCATACTATCATACTGCAAGATTTCCAATGCGAAGCGTAATGTTATAATTTGTACTGAAATTATGTTCCGTATTCTTATACTTTGATGACTACATATATATATATATATATATATATATATATATATATATATATATATATATATATATATATATATATATTTTTAAACTATTCGCCATTTCCCGCGTTAGCGAGGTAGCGTTAAGAACAGAGGACTAGGCCTTTGTGGAATATCCTCATCTGGCCCCCCTCTGTTCCTTCTTTTGGAAAAAAGAAAAAAAAAAGAAAAAAATGAGAGGGGAGGATTTCCAGCCTCCCGCTCCCTCCCCTTTTAGTCGCCTTCTACGACACGCAAGGAATACGTGGGAAGTATTCTTAATCCCCTATCCACAGGGATAATATATATATATATATATATATATATATATATATATATATATATATATATATATATATATATATATATCCTTGATGTATACTACAGTATAGGACATTACACGACTCTAGTCAGTATTACCATATATGTCCTTGATGTAAACTGCAATACAGGACATTACACGACTCGTCAATATTACCATTTTACTATACTTGAGTACATAGTACTGTAATAGGTATGTACCAATGTACTCTGCTGTATGTTACTACAGTATAACTTCTGCAATTCAACTCCGTGTACGCTGTTGTATCGTATCGCATATTACTGGACATCGTTCACATTGATGTACACAATGGGAACGATAGGGACTCGCTGTACATTACTTATTGTTCAACTTCATGCTGGTTTACATTACTGTCTTTTCTCTGTATACTACAGCATTTTTCATGTCTCTCTCCTTTAATGTGTATCGTTATATTTGCATGCATTTAATAGAGCTGGGGGGGGGGGGGATATCCTGTGTATATAAAACCCCACCCCAGAAAACAGTCCAATCACCTGAAACAACACTCCCTAGACAAACATGGTTCACACTCTCCCGTGCACGCTCCGTATATCATCTAGCCCTTCACTGCACCGCCTCAAAACTGGATCCCAGGACCCTCCATGCCCACGATGCAACTACCACGATGAAGACCACCATGTACACTTACTGCCCACATTCTCCGCACTCTTCCTATACAGATACACACAAACATGACTAGGCTTTATGACCTATAGTCCCGTCCGGTGGACGTGGCCGATTTCCCGTGTGCTGCACAAGTTTTATATAAAGACAGTAGAGACTACTGAGGCAGGAAATAAATAGAAACACACACACACACACACACACACACACACACACACACACACACACACATATGTATATTCTTTCCTGGGAACAGGGGAGAAAGAACATTAACTGTGCACTTACTGCGTAACGTAAGTATTGACTGAAAGTGGCTGAAGCGGGAAGCCGTAAATCCTCCCCTTCTGTATTACTCCTTTTCAGGAGAAGGAACAAGAGGAGGAGCCAAGCGAAGATTTTTTTTTTCTCTAATCCATGTTATATGTTTCTAACGCTACCTCACTAAGGCGGGAAAAAATTATGGTAATAGTCCCTATACATAGTGTTATAACATATATAACAAAGGCTGTTTACAACATCTAAGAATTTAACATTGAAAAACAAAGGTTTTGTTCAGACATTTATTCGTGTAATCTGCAACTTTTTCTGGGAAAGACCCACATCAAATATAATGTTTTTCTCCGACTTACCGACCCTCGTACCTACGACAGCAGGACCCTTAGGTAACCTTTGACCTAACCCTTCGCGACTGATTCCTTCTTGTTTGGAATAATGTCTGAGGAGGTTATAGTGCTACATAATGAACTGAGAGAGTTGGGTCCAAAGCAACCGAACACATCAACTCTTCCCGGCGAACTTCACAGTTTGACCCACTTCGTCGCAAAGTTGGTACGATTTCCCATAATCTTCAGATATTAGTTTCTTGTCTTGAAAGCTAGGTGCCTATGTGGTCCCGCCATTACCTTGACCACGTAATACCCGGCAAGCTACTAAATTACATGATTACTGTGTGGCCGTTGGCAACTCAAGAGTAGGCCGTTGTGATAACTGTTTCTTTCTTTATGCACACAAAGTTTTGGAACTGCGTACTCAACTCTTTATATGCGCACGTCTTTCCCAACAACAAACAACCTGACTCTATTTACAAGTCAAGTTCTAGACTTCCTCACAATTTTAGGCTATTCTTGTTCTATCCTTACTTCTCTGTTACGTCAGTCCTTTTCTATCCTTAACGCCTGGCTATGATGAGGGCTCGTAGATACTTCGTGGAGTCTTCGGTAGTCTTCACCCCTGCAGCCCAGGTTGGGCCCAGGCTGCTGGATTGGGTAGTTTGGTCGACCAAGCTGTTGGAAGCCGCAGCCTTCAGGCTCACACAATCCCCACAGCCTGGCTGGTCTGGTACACGTTGTACGTACTTGTCCTAGTGCACATCTTGACCTCTACCTTGCAGCATCCCAGGCTGCTTCTGGTGGTAGGTAGGTGGCAAGGCGTTGACGAGTCCTTGGAACCGGATGTTTAACGTGTTACCAAATTCTGTGCCTTTCGAGCCTTTGGATTTCAAAAGTCTTACATGCCTGTCGTGCCTGTAGGATGTTATTTTCTAATGTAGGTTGGTAACTTTGCCTTCTCGGGTTTTCGAGGTATAGATGATAATGTCTATGCCTCTCCATCCTGCGCTCCAGGGAATAAAGCTAACTGTCTTCAGTCATGCCCACTAATTTGGTTCCTTTACCACATTAATGTGGGCTGTCAAACACAGCCTTGTAGGTTGAGGTCGGAACGCAACAATATTCAATTAGTGAAAGAATTACCACCTCGAATAATATTATCACTGGTTTTTCTTTCCTTACCTTGAAGGTCCGCAGGATCCAGCCTGTCATCCTTCTGCATGAGGCAACCGTTGTTTTGTTGCGTTCGCTGAAGGTTAGGACGTTGGACATTATTCTTCCGGTTTATGACAGAGTCTGTATCGGTCCGGTATTCTGTGATGTTTTATATATCTTTATATTCCCCACAGTGGAGGAGTTAAAATTCATCTCCAATGAAAAGCATTTTGTTCTCGGTTGCCTCGGTGAAGATTTCGTTTGCGTTTCTTTACAGCCTTTCGGCATCTACTGATGTAGCTTCTGGTCGAGACTGAAACATTCGGATAGAGAGAGAGAAAAAAAAAGAAGGCTTTATGAAGGGCCGACTTCAAGAGGCAATAAAGAAGTCGATGACAACCTCTTTTCCTATCTCGTCTAATTAACCCTTGAGCAGGGTTTAATAGTGACCATCTCTATTGTGATATTACTGCCTCGCTCTGGGCCCCGGGGATGTCCCTCACAGAGATTGTAAGACAATGTCTTATCGTGTGGCATCTTAGTACTCCTCTATATTGGTCTATCGAAATACCTCACGTCTCCTGTTTCCGGCGTCGGTCACCCATTACTTCATCAGACGTCCCCTCACCCGTCCTGAGGTCGAGGCACTTCTCACACACGAGGATATATTAACATCATCGTGCGGAACCCAAGTCTTCCTCACCTCATGGTCGACAACAATGTCTACCACACCTGGGAAGTGTTGGTCGGCGGAGGAAGATGTGTGTGGTCTGGCGAGTAACCGGCAGGGAGGAGCGTACAATGAGACCAGACAGGAAGAGCAGAGACCAAAGAGCAGGAGCAGAGATCAGAGACCAGACAGCAGGAGCAGAGACCAGACAGCAGGAGCAGAGACCAGGCAGCAGGAGCAGAGAGACCAGGCAGCAGGAGCAGAAACCAGGCAGCAAGAGCAAAGACCAGAGACCAGACAGCAGGGGCAGAGACCAGACAGCAGGAGCAGAAACCAGGCAGCAAGAGCAGAGACCAGAGAGCAGGAGCAAAGATCAGAGACCAGAGAGCAGAAGCAGAGACCAGACAGTAGTTGCAGAGGCCAGACAGCAGGAGCAGAGATAGCGGGATGGGTCCCACTGGCGGATATAAGAGTGGGGGGCGGGGGGAGGCAGGAGTGGGGTACTGGGGTGGGGGATCAGGGGGGAGGGTGTGGATGGTGTCACCATCAGTCAGCGTCAACGAGTGAGTCCATCACTCCATTACCTCCCTCCATCCTCCTGCTGATGTCCCTCATCCTCCCTCACTCCCTCCTCACTATTCATCCTCCCTCTCTCACTCCCTCCCTTGATATAATTGCAAAATTAATTAATATTCGCGACACCACTTGTGGAGTGTAACGTGTGCACTTGGTCTACCGTACACCACTCCGGCCAGCATGATCAGCCAGGTTGCCACGCTAACTCACACTTCCTATCACTTCACCACGACCCTGCCCACCGTCACACTACCACACACTCCGCTCCTGGCTGCCCAACACTGTACTCACCCTGTCTCTTACACCTACACACACTGTACTCACCCTGTCTCTTACACCTACACATACTGTACTCACCCTGTCTCTTACACCTACACATACTGTACTCACCCTGTCTCTTACACCTACACATACTGTACTCACCCTGTCTCTTACACCTACACCCACTGCCAGGGACGGTAGCCAGCCTGTCTCTTACACCTACACCCACTGTCAGGGACGGTAGCCAGCCTGCCTCTTACACCTACACCCACTGCCAAGGACGGTAGCCAGCCTGCCTCTTACACCTACACCCACTGCCAAGGACGGTAGCCAGCCTGCCTCTTACACCTACACCCACTGCCAAGGACGGTAGCCAGCCTGTCTCTTACACCTACATCTACTGCCAAGGACGGTAGCCAGCCTGCCCCTTACACCTATACCCACTGCCAGAGGAAATATATCTACGGCTCGTATATACACAAGACAGTATCCAACCTTCTTCCTCTCTTTACACCTTGAATGAGGGTAAAAGTGTCGGCGCTCTCATACGTACACAAAGAGAATCAAAGCCTCTATACGCTCTGAATAAGGTTAATACAGTGAAGTCACAAAAACATTTATTGAAAGAATCAAACCAGTATGATATATATTCAGTCACTTCAGATATATATATATATATATATATATATATATATATATATATATATATATATATATATATATATATATTCTTTCGTCTGTATCCTTGCGCTACCTCGCAAACGCGGGAGACAGCGATAACGCAAAAAAAAAAAAAAAAAATATATATATATATATATATATATATATATATATATATATATATATATATATATATATATATATATTCCCTGCCACACATACAAGTTACATAAACATATGGCTCACATAAATCTGCACCAGGGCTTCAGCAATCGTACATTCATAAACGCAACAATGTATATGATATATACTTCACAATGGGTTAACATGTTTCCGGTGGGAGGAGAGCCTAACCTGTATTCCAGTGTTATATTTTCCCATTCATGACAATAGACATACCTACCCCTTCTAGATCGTCCCTCGGGGTGATTACTCTTTACCCCTCAATAACAAGTCACACCACAAGCTGTAGGGACACACCGGGAGCGCGTATGGTTTCGGGTATCAACTTGAAGAACTAAGAAAAGTGTTCACCTTTTCTATTCGACTGGAAGTTATAACTGGACGATAACGGCTTAATCGAACCCCGAAGGTGATAGGCAATTCAAGCCTAACCATCCATCTAAGTAACTAACTTCCAAGTTTACGTTAGGAAATAGATTAAATAAATTAAAAAAAAAAAAAAGTGGGGATCGGGAGGATAGTGCGTGTGATGTCACAGATTTAGGTCAGGCTAAAGCGTGACACGGATATATGACATTCTCATCAATCCAGACCCTGCGCTGGACGCACACCCGGAGAATCTAACATGTTAATGTATCCAAATGGTTATCGAATACAGTTAACCTGACACAGTAAACACCACTTAAATAAACAACAGCAGAAAAATAATCCCCTCGATATTCCGTAGTTAAATTCGTCAGCACCGTGCTGTTAAATTCGTTATGACCGCGTCAGGCCCAGACCACAGTTCGTGCCACGTACATATTTAACACATAAAAAAGATACTAATATGGATGTAAATCATGTTATGTTAAGCGCATGTTTACGGTATGTGGGCGAGTGACCTTGAGCCATCAGTACCCACACTACGCAGCCAGACCCATATAGGTACAGGAGGTGGTGAGGCGTGAGGGTAGCATGATGGTCCGTGTGTGGCGCATCACCGTAAGGGTAGCATGATGATCCGCGGGTGGCCTGTCACCTGAGGGTAGCATGATGGTCCGTGGGTGGCGAGCCATCGTAAGGGTAGCATGATGATCCGCGGGTGGCGCACCACCGTGAGGGTAGCACGATGGTCCGTGGGTGGCGCGCCACCGTGAGAGTAGCATGATGGTCCGTGGGTGGCGCATCACCGTAAGGGTAGCATGATGGTCCGCGGGTGGCGCGCCACCGTGAGGGTAGCATGATGGTCCGTGGGTGGCGCGCCACCTGAGGGTAACATGATGGTCCGTGGGTGGCGCGCCACCGTGAGGGTAGCACGATGGTCCGTGGGTGGCGCGCCACCGTGAGGGTAGCACGATGGTCCGTGGATGGCGCGCCCATACAACGGACGCTCCTAACCCGTCCGCTGATTTGACTCTGGGCAATGTTTCCGGTGGAGGATCCTAGGTAATGACCGTGTTCATGCTCCGCCTCCCTGCTGACGACGACACAACCAGGTTACGAGAGGAGGAGGAGGAATTACTCATGACAAGATACGGCAGAGATATTTACACTTATAAAGTGTCCCGGCCGAGATTATTACACTTATAAAGTGTCCCTAACGCATGCCGGAGATGTTATAAGTATTCAGTTTCAGATTGAGTGTTTCATAAAGATATTTCAAGTATGTTAGTGAAAGATAACGATATATAATAGAATATTTCTAACACAATTGTATCGCTTGATACTTTCGGAATGAGGTTCCGGACCGTGAAAGTGTAGCACGTACACTGATGAGGGCCCGCGGATGCACCACTCCCTAATCGTATGGTACTAGTACGTAACACCACACACACACACACACACACACACACATCATATTAGCATAATTTCTTCATATATTTTCCAGGTCGTTGAATGTCTTAATAATCCTGGACAGTCACAGCCTCTCCACTCACCTCGTACCGCTCGTCCACTTCCCTATAACAATAAAACCATTTTCCAACATGTCTTCCCACTTACGTTCAGTTGTTCCCGCTCTCGGGCGTCCGTCCTCCAGCTGACCGGCAGACCTGCTAAGTGTCCACCACACCCTCGTCTTGATGTCAGCATGCAATAGTGGCAGTCATCAATACGTTACATATAACTGTAGCTATACTTCCTCGCTGTCTTGACGTGGTTTTCCGTCATTGCTTCACAATAGGACGACCGACATAGCCTGACCTCATCTCTCTTAAGTACCACATCAACCAACCACCTTCCATTACGGTGGGTTGAAGTGCATCAACTAAATGTCTGACCCAAGTTGAAGCCTACGTTTCTCTGAATATTTATCACAGTTTGAATACTTGTTATTGTTCCTTGTATTCCTGTCATCATGCGCAAATGTATTCAGGTATAGTTTGATCCTTTGAGGTACAGCAACTTCCACACACCAGGACCAGCAGCCTCAAGGCTGAGCCTTCCGGAACACTACAGTCTGAGGAGCAGCTCTGAAGTGTGTGTGTGTGTGTGTGTGTGTGTGTGTGTGTGTGTGTGTGTGTGTGTGTGTGCCTATTTGTATTGGGCTATTTGTAAGGGAGGGAATTTTACGAAAACTCGTGGGGCCTCTTCTTCTGAACCATCTCTACTGTCACACAGCTTTCTGAACCTTCTAAACTTCAGCATGCTAACTGCATTTACAACGTTCTAATGTAACTGACTTAACCGAAGAGATTGGACTCCTACCGGAACATGTTTACCCATGATGCCAATATCATGACGGGAGAAAAAAGCGAGGAGGGTTGCATCACTTTATAAAGGGACTTCATACAAACTCCAAAGATGGTGTGATATACTATCGATGAAATTTAAACCGAGTAAACGTAACGTAATGAAGATGGGACACAGTGAAAGAAGGCCTCAATATGATGTTCTCGATGAAGAAATAAGCTGCAGGAATCTGACTGTAAGAGGGAACTGGGAGCTGGCATCGTCCCTATAACCTGCCACCCAAGTCTCACGTCAGGAGAACAGTATGAGACAAATTGTCTTCTACTGACCAGTGCTAGAATTGTTTTTAAGTATGAGGATAAGGATATACTCAGGGAGCTACTCACATCCTAAATCAGGCAAAACGAGAATAGGCTTCTCATGTTTGGTCACCACATTTGAAGAGGCAGAAAGAATTAACTAAACGAGAAGGTGGAAAGGAAGACAACCTAATTATAAGGCAAACGTTGTAGGATATGCATACAATTAACAGCACAATTATTCTCATATAATCATCTATTTTTAAGCTCTTATAACACTCAATATTTTCATAAGCAAAATGATAAAGAGTTTTTCCGGAACTTTCAACTCATGCAAGTGTCACATCACTCACAAAATAATGCTAGAATATGAACAAAACTGTAAAAGCGTCCTGCAATGCAACTGTTGAAGTCAGTTGATGAATATTTGATGAGATGACTTTGTAAGAGACAGGGGTATTAATGTTTACGAAGAACCTTGTGTAAATACCGATATCAATAACATGTTTAATACAAACATAAAGTACAGTTTACGACTCTTGGCCTTTCCAGAGTGACCCTTGTGTAAATACCGATATCAATAACATGTTTAATACAAACATAAAGTACATTTTACATTTGGGCTTTCCAGAGTGATGTGCACGATGAATCACTCCGCCATAAATAAGTGTCTTATATAAGCCTGGTCAAAACTTGATCAAACCAGAGGCCAACAGACCACCGCATCATTGTTCGTAGTGTTTATTCCATTCAAATCTTATCAGGTCACTCCATTAAGTATAAAGATACACTGGTTTATTCTCTGAAAGCCTAAAGACAATTTGAAATTAACCAATAATGATGAGAAATAAAACTAACATGATATAGCAAGAGGAAGGCGAGGATATGTAATATTCACATGGCTAGCTAGATATTGTCGCGCGTCTGGTTTGTTAGGCGCCAAGAGGGAGAGTTGTTAGTTCATTAATATTAATCATTTATTTTCCAGCCCCGCACGCTACGGCACGGCCAACACATTACATGCATTCGATAAACTTGAATGTATGAAGAGCCAGACATATGTAGGTCAGTAGAATGCAAGTTACAGATATTAAAGGAGAAAGACTTGGTTTGAGGGACGTCAACACTTCCTGTGCAGTGAGAGACCAGCCGCCCCCAGCCCCCACCATCATTCCCTCCCTCCCATCTCAACCGTCAGCTTATTTCACGCTCAGTAATCACGTTGATAGAACACCCAGATTACCATTTTATTATTTCAACCTGCTATTATTCTCTTACGTTGTTCTTATCGTCTTGCCTCTATGATCATTTCATCCTCATATCTAATGTGTTTCAATGATCTATGTTATGAGCAGTCTTGAAATTTGCGCTTTTGAAACGTAATTACCAAAATAGGAGATATCAAAATTTCACTTAATTAGCATATTCAGTTTAGGCTAGCTTATATCAGTTAAGCTACGCTAACTTTAGTCTACAAGGTTAGGCTAGGTTGAGTTAGCTTACTAGGTTAGGTTAAGTTAGTTCACTAGGTTAGTCTAGGTTGTTTCTTTTTAAGTTTTCCTTTTTTATTAGTATAGCTTTCAATTTGTGTGTGTGTGTGTGTGTGTGTGTGTGTGTGTGTGTGTGTGTGTGTGTGTAAGGGTTTCCTTTGATGAAGTGTGAAAGGTATGAAGTTTTTCTGTATTTCTTTTTTCTTAAACCCCAGAGGTCTGATTATTTCTTGCTGTAGCAGGCAAAAAAGACCGAGTTTTACAGTAGCCTAAGCGCGTGTGGTTCACGTGATGCACCCCCGCCATACCTGAGGTCAGTCATGATATATTCTGGAAGGTGTCCACTGGTTGCTCGCCCTGCCACGTGCTCCCCATCCCTTACCGCGCGCCATCCCCTTTCAATCCGCCACGTGCCACCCAACCCCCATTCCTTACCACGTGCCAGCCCCTTCAACTCAGCCTCGTGGTGCTACCCCTCCCCCGATTCCTTTCAACTCCGCCACGTGCAGCCCCTCCCCCCCAAGTTCCCTTCTACACCGCCACGAGCAACCCCTCCCTCAAACCTTACCACGTGTTAAGCTTAATTCCGCCACGTGTCATTCCGCACACTAACACGGGTCCCGTAGTAAAATATCATAAGCAACAAATATGATCGACCTTTACACATACACATCTATGAAACTACAAAAAAGTCCCCATTTTCCTTAACAATTAAGCTTCCAAAAGCTTTCGATATAGCATATAAGATATATCACTCGGTACGAAACATAATGGTTATATAAGCATGGGTCGTCACCTAGCAATGCAGTGAGAAAACGAGACGTATTATAAATGGGGGGAGACCCCCCTACACCAACTGTGACAAGTGGGTTACCACAAGGCCATGTTCCATGACCCACATTTTTCGTTATCTCCATGTAAATCCGTCAGTGACCAGAAAGTAGGAAATAAACCGTCAAGAAAAGAAAACTGGTGAATGTTTTGTAGACATTTATACAATATGTTACAGTGGTCAGAAGCAAAGGAAATGGACTTCAGTGTAGGCAAATGCAAAGTAACGCTTTCTCGCAATAAGAACATTAACATGCATACGTAATGTTTGGTAAACCATCATATGTGTGCAGAAATACACTGTTCATTTCTGGTTATTAAACATTACTGAAAACTAAGGGAAGAACAGAACGAAAACACAAAAGAGAAACAAAACTTATTCCGTCAGACAAAAATAAAAGTGTTGAAGAATTACAATTTGGAGAATCTGAAATTATTTTCTCTTAATTTAAGAACAGCAGACTTCGAGATCTAAAAGAAAAAAAAAATAAAAAGCACTTACTAAGGTGAAAATACAACATATCTCATTTTTTTAAGTTACATGAGTACAATATACAGAAATAATGGTACGTCCATAATTTGACGTAGACGAACGATTTTCAGCAGCCGTGGTGTAAAGCACGAATAAACTAGCGTTGAATATTGTCAGCGCGCCAAGTCTACCAATACATTCCAACCCAGGCGTGACTAATACTTAAACGATATAAATTAACAGCTAATGTTGTTCAAGGACTGCCATATAATAATCACGTACTTATTTTTTCTTTCTTTTTCTGTACAAAGAGAAGTAATCTCCGTTATTACATTCTTTCCTGACCGTGGTGTTCCTTCAAAGCTATTTTCCAGCCCGTTCATGTGCCGAAGGAAATGATGGGTGGAGAGGAGCCTTCTGCTTTACTATCTTGTCTCCATCTATAGTGGCGGGTGGGGAGGAACCTTCTGCTTTACTATCTTGTCTCCATCTATAGTGATGAGAGGGAGGCACCTTGTACTTTATCATCCTATCTCCATCTATAGTGGTGGGTGGGAAGGAGCTGTGTGCATTACTATCCTATCTCCATCTATACAGACTAGGGATATCGGCGTATAACCACTTCATAAACCATCAGGTCTTATCTTATCAACCCTTCCCACGTACACCCTCACCACTTATCACGTGTCATCTCCCTCAAGATGCCACGTGCCACCCCTCCATCTCCTAGTCACGTGCCGTCCCCTCCTTCAACATACCGTCATTGTTAGTGTCGATGTAAGCTAACCCTTAAGGGTCAGGTCGCAAGCTAGGCTATTATCACTCAAAGGTCGTACAAGTCTTCCTGAAGGGTCATGCGACGCAGCTCAAGGGTCGTCCCGCCTTGCTCAAGGATCGTACGGGATGCTCGAGTCAACTGCTCAAGAGGTCAATACTGCTGGTAATTACCCCATAAACACCAGTCATTATTACCAATACACCCGCGACCGCCCGTGTTATGATGCCATCAAGAGGACGTCAACGCCAGACTCGAAACAATTCAAGGAAAATGTCGTTATGTAATGACAGACTCGCCACGACGGCAAGACTGGCGTATCCGGTGGCATCATGGACAGCCCGAGAACCCCGCTATAATGAGGAGAGACCCCCGCCCCCCGCACCCCGCCGCCCCATGTATGGAAGGCCTCGCCTCCTCTTCCGATTCGGATGTTGCTGGGGGAGGGTAGGGGAAACTAGTGCTGGGGAGATTCCTCCAACAGCTCGGAAATGGGGTGGATATTAGGTCGGACGGTTGTGTAACGGCCCTAGTTAGCCACCCTTGTTATGCAGCTAGCCAGCCCTCCCCACAACTTCTGAGCTGTTTCAAGCTCCCCCACACCAGTTTACCCCTCCACCCCACACTCACCATATTAATTGGAGCGCCTCTAACACCTCGCATTTGCTCTTACAGAATTCCCTCAACCCGACTCTCATCATTCAACCCCAAACTACAAGTTTTCCATTTTTACGTAACACTCAGGGTATTAATAATCTTCTTGTCATGATAATGATTAGAAATCTATCAAAATGTTGCCAGACAAACTACGTTAGAAGGGTAAGGCAAGATGTACGGTAAGTCAGTTCTCTGACAGCTAACTCTCAATACCCTCGATATCATTATAACAATAATGGTATTCACAAGCAGGTAAATAAGCTTCAGAATCTTGTATAAGTACAATACACAGACTTGGTGCTAGAAATGCAAGAGGACGAGGAACAATGTGGAAAGTGAAAGTTACATCAGATATGACGAGAGGGCGCCTGTGTTCGAGATACTAGGATTTCTTCATGTAAAACAGCGGCCCCACTGTCCTCTGGTGGAGCGTTATAACAGATAAGAACCGGCATAAAAGAGTCGGTTTAACTAATCTTACTGAACTGTAGACGAAATTGGGCGCCTTTCGCTTCCGGCTGGCAACTGTTAGACAATAACTGTTTGACAGTTTAGTTATCCCTTAGAATCATGACACTGAAAGCCTGGCAGTGACATTTTACGAATAGAGTAAGAGAAATATTTGGTTGGATTCACTTACCGTAAACTGTTAAATGGTTATCAAGTCAGGATTGTTCCCATGCAGTCAAACGAACGTGATGCATATTGACATTACTAAGATGTGGGAACCACACTGGCTTTGAAGTCTTACAACACAACAGCAAACGACATCATGCGAGCGATGACGGATGGATGCCCCATTACCACAGCCAGAGCAACAATGCTGTTTAAAGACGGAGTCTCGAATATCAATTTACGTAATGTGATGATATTGTTCCTGTTACCAGCTCCATGTTTAACGCTGATGAGCTGCAGACCTGGCAAGTTATATCAAAGCCGTCTGAGGAATAATGGTTATTCTAACTCATTCCTTAATGATGATTTCATAAGACATCGGCAGGAGTGGTGACTGTAGCTGATGTCCGGGTTCACGGTGAAGCAGATCGTAATAGCGATCTGCTTCAAGGATGACCAGTTAAGTTGTGAGGTAGTGGTTTTTAACGGTTGCTATTAACTGCACTGTTACCCGCCCGGTTCAGGCGGTTTAGATTTAAGTAAAGTCGACAGTTATCACCTTAACCACGACGAGATAATCTTAGAAGCAGCACGGCGGTTGGCCTCTGTCCTCGGGATCAGACTAATGCCGGCCCACTGCACGAGTTACTGGTATCGCTACGATCTTAACCACACAATGTCTGCTGGATGTTGAGCCGGATGACATAACAACCACGACGGCTGACCCGTATGACAACTTTGACGTCTCACACAACTGTAATAGCATCTATATATATATATATATATATATATATATATATATATATATATATATATATATATATATACATATATATTATCCCTGGGGATAGGGGATTAAGAATACTTCCCACGTATTCCCTGCGTGTCGTAGAAGGCGGCTAAAAGGGGAGGGAGCGGGGGGCTGGAAATCCTCCCCTCTCTTTTTTTTTTTTAATTTTCCAAAAGAAGGAACAGAGGGGGCCAGGTGAGGATATTCCAAAAAAGGCTCTGTTCTTAACGCTACCTCGCTAACGCGGGAAATGGCGAATAGTTTAAAAGAAAGAAAAGAACATATATATATATATATATATATATATATATATATATATATATATATATATATATATATATGTGTGTGTGTGTGTGTGTGTGTGTGTGTGTCCAATTTTCACAGCTTACACAAAGTTCAATGTACGGATGCATTTGCAACGAGTTGTATTCCTGAAGATGTACGGACCACAGGCATAATGAAACATTAGGTGGTGTTAGTATCATCCTCAGCACCTAAAGACAAGTGTTCTTCCGTTGGCTGTAGACTTGACGCTGGCGGCCTTAATGACCCCGGCAGCTGATAGGCCTAACGCTCACACAACTCACCACAACATGCAGATTGCCGTGGAATTATACGAACCTAATTCATTCTAGTATGTACATTTTTCTCCTCCCTTTCAAAGTGAGCGCCTGCTTGCTGCTTTTTTTTATTTTTAGGTTATGTCCGTGTGAATGAACGTACGCTAATTAGTCTGTATAATAGGGAAAGGCTTGGAGTTGTCACACAGTGGTAAGTTCTTAGATAAATAGCAAACACGTTTATGTTTTACCTCCTAGAGAAAGACTGTACGACCCCTGAGCACGAACCTCTGACCTGACCATTTCAGGGTTAGATCAAAGACTTATTAGTCATACCGTCATGTTCATGAGGTTAATATCATTCTAATGCTTCAGTTGTTTGCAGTCATGACACGTAACAAAATTAAATTCATGATTCTACATCTAAATTCTCTTTACTCTTGAGAAAAACTGTGCAATTAATACTTTGTATAATTCTGTATTACTACGCTTTTGTGGTGACTATATCAAAAATTTCAGATCATTAACACGCTTTTGTGATAACTATATTACAAAGTTCACATCATGACTACGCTTTTGAAATAAATATAATACAAATTTCAGATCATTAACACACTTCTGTGATAACTAATAATATTACAAATTTCAGATCATCAACACGCTTTTATGATAATATATTGCAAATTTCAGATAATCAAAACGCTTTTGTGAAAACTATATTACAAAGTTCAGATCATGACTACGCTTTTGAAATAAATATATTACAAATTTCAGATCATTAACACACTTTTGTGATAACTAATAATATTACAAATTTCAGATTAACACGTTTTTGTGATATCTATATCACAAAGGTTAGATCATGAACAGAATCCTGCGATGGTGTCACACACGCCCTTGAGACCATCGTTCCAGATAAATCAGAAATCTAAATACGAAATCTGAAAGTGTATGTAAACATCGAGACAAGGTAATTTCCATACACGTATAAAATACTTCAACATTCAGAAATGAGAACCAATATTTTCCTCAGACGTCTTCAAGTCTCAATGCAGCGCTTCAGTCGACCAATATTCAAAATTCTGAAAAATGAAGGAAAGAAGACAGACAGACAGACAGACAGAGATCCGCAGCCTCGCCCCGCACCCGACGAGGGTAAACGGTGTGGAATGAGCCGCGGCCACAGGAGATGCCACTTGTTTCCACCCGCCACACACCACCTACGGATATCTGGCCAGGTAACGGTAGGTGGGGCAAACTTTACTGCCACATCCGCCACATGGAATATGAAGACAATACTACACTTGCCGACACTTGGTTTAACTGCATGAAAAACACATCGTCAACAAGTAACGAATATCATAAGAGTAAAGAATTTTGAAAAAATATGGTAATAAACCCTGGACGTTGTATTTCATTGTGTTATTATCATACGTTGAGGGAAAGTGAATGTATCATGACGACCACAAACCATTTTCATTGCTTAGAGTCCTAGGATTTTCCCGCCAAAATACTGCTCTTTAAAAATCAGTCATTACAGTAAGAAAAATTTCTAAACAATTGTGGAACTCGTTAATAATCTTATGATTTAGTACGCCCATAAGAGAAAGCAAAATGTACTGGTTATCAACTTTTATTTCACCACAAAACGCACATAAACACATAGTGTTCCGCCCTATCGCTTTACCATCTTTCGTCTCCCCATAAATAATCTCAACATCAAATCCTAGTCATTTTGACGCCAATGATTCCTTCCACTCTTCATCTTTCAACTCGTTCCCTCTTTTGACTCCAATGTTCGTTCTTTTTACTGCACTAAACACATTTCGACTCCCAATTAGGAAGTACGGAAAAACTTTGTAAAAACGCAGTTTCTAAACCTTACTCGTTTCTTCCATTAGATTCCAAACAGTACAATTCAGTCCAGTAATAAAATCACCATGCTGGACTTAAACGTATCCTCAACTACATCCATCATGGAGGGCTTACATAATAAACGTCACGAAATCAACTTCCCAAAGGCTGAGGGTGTTGTATGGGTGTCAATACGACTTTTATTTTGTGAGCAACTGATCCATATCTACAGTTGTGTCTCATTTACCCTACTTTGCTCGAATATCTGGGATGGTTCTTCTTCCTCTCTTTTAGTCAAAGTCAAATCTTTCGTCTTATTAGCCCCCTATAACTGTGATGTTGCTCTCTCTCTCTCTCTCTCTCTCTCTCTCTCTCTCTCTCTCTCTCTCTCTCTCTCTCTCTCTCTCTCTCTTTGTTCTACATGTATTACTTCGGCCAGTTCTCTTGCGGGCTGTCCTGCATGTTGACCCAACCATCACGTTCTGCACCCACGGCACACGACTGGCTACGTGCGCTGTTTCCCGTGGTTTCTGTGTGGAAACCAGCTACTCGGGGATTAACCGTTATGCTTTTTTTTATTCTTTCTCCTTCGTTCTTTTCCTTGAACAACGTAACTGAGGAACTGTCTCCCCTCTCGTCTTTCCTGCTTCTACAATCTTTCCATATTTACGAGCCTGGTTTACAAACACCTGCGGAACGCAAATTAATTTTTACATTCTTCTTATACTTTTCGTTGATCCTTTCACCATAAAAATGTAATATGATACTCGCACACACAGACACACACAAAGATACACACACGCACATATACAGACATGAAAAATATCTACCCACAAACACAAACACACAAA
>NC_092224.1:86963649-86983649 GCF_036320965.1 Panulirus ornatus
CGTGAGAAGTAGGCACAGTTTGTTAAAGGCTCTTGCATGAAGTACGTGGCTTCCTGCCCGCCTGCCACAGACCTCCTCTGCCACAGGCCAGCCCCCCACCAGTCGTGCAGAGTACCCGGCATCCCCTCAGCCACAGAATGTGGTGGTCAGAGCATACGATTGGCGGTGTCGCTGACGGGCTTGCCGCTGATAGTGTACACAGGCCTGTGGTCGGCGGCATCCAACAGCCTTGACTGAGAATAGGACGAAGGCGAAAGCTTGTTCCCAGACTCAGCTTAGATGGACCCCCAAAACATCTTAAGGGTAACGTAAGTCTCAGACCCAGATGTAGGGGGGGGGGTGTAGATACACCCCTAAACCCATCGTAAGGAACGCGTAAGGTAAGGTGAGGTCCCAGACCCAGCTGTGGGGGTAGATCTCCGAAACGTATATATATATATATAGAGAGAGAGAGAGAGAGGTAGCGTCACATGCCCCAGTGCCAGGGCGAAATAGTCTTGACACATACCCCAGTGGGCAACCACACAAGGCCACCTGCCTGCCTCTCTCCCAGCGTGTAACCCCACACGCTGTAGAGAACACACCAACCGCACGAAAATCCACGCCGGTTGTAAGGAGGAAGAAAGAGCAGGGGGATATGTGATAGGAAATGGATGCCTGTAACATCTGATTTTACTGGTTAGATAGATCTGATAGGAAAATGAAGTGAGATAAGAGGATGTGAGGCTTTTCATAAGGATTTGTATTCATGGAAACGTGTGTGTGTGTGTGTGTGTGTGTGTGTGCGCGCGCGCTAACACTAACCTTCCATGGAGGGTAAAGGTGACAGTACAAAATTTTAGCCTTTTTTTATTTGGGGTTCCTTGGTTTCCGGAATTTGGTTTCCAAAGTTAAAGCAGAGGAACTAGGATTTTGCCTACATCACTTCAAAGACTTATTCGGGGGAACACAACACTTGACGGAAGAATTTTTTTGGTAGAGCATTTTTGGGGTACATGACGGTAACAAAGCGGAAGTCATTACCGCTTGGTGGCTGGCAACCGGCGGGGTTTTGGGAAAGGGCAGAATAACATGTAAAAAAACGTTCGTACCCCGGGCTGCCTCGGAACCCCAGTAGAACGTGTAGCTGTACCCGGGAGGGCGAGAAATGAAGAACGGGTTCGAGGGTTTTATCTGCAGGGTGTGGGCCCGACAGGCCCCGGCTGCAGCGGGGTAAAAAGGGCTGCGAGCGGCGGGCCCGAAATAGCTTGATTTATCAAGGGGGCGCTTTAGTCTCAGACCAAGACGGGAGGGAGAAGACTCCTCCCCCCCCCCCCCCCCACCCCCCACACACACACAAACCCCACTAACCTTTGGGATTATTGTCATAAAGGGCGTCCATTTTATTTTGGGCTATGCACATGGAGGGTTTACAGATCTTGGGGCATTATATATATATATATAAAATTTTTAAAAAATTTATTAAATATATAAAATAAAAAATAAAAATGATTTGTTTTTCCTATTCTTAGAGAATCAGAGGGGCTACAGGGTTTGGGCCCTTACCCCCGGGCTTGACGTTCATTCGGAATTCGGTGTGTTGATTGGGACGAGGGTCTTCCACCAAAATAAACTCGTGAGCGATTTTATTTTTTTTTGCGATTGTAAAAGTGGGAGACATTCTCTCTCCTCTCTCTTCCCCTCTCTCTTTTCCCCCTCTCTCTCCTCCCTCTCTCTCTCCCGGCAATACGATCCTTTTAGCTAGTTCCTTCTCACTAGATTTCTATTATACATCACCTGGCCGATGGTTGTTGTTGTAATTTGACAGCGGGTTTTTGGGGTTTGGGGTCGGGAAACCCCCCGCATTTCGCACGGGGGAGGGGGGGGGGGTCCAAGGGGCGGCATTAATTTTTTCCCCTTGGCTTGTAAAGGGTCGTGGTATCCGGGGGCCAAACGCGCTGAACCGCCTTTTTTTACTCCCGAAGGTGCTGTAATCTGACCGTTTCCTCCCGGATCTTTTTTTGCTCTCTTTCCCCCGTACAGACATTCTCTCCTGCCTCCCCTGTAAAAGAAAGAGGTAATTTTTTCTCCGGGGGTTCATCTTTTCTTCGTGCCGTAACAGTTGACATTTTTTTTTTTTCCCCCCTTTTCTTTAAAAAGATACTTAAGACATGGTTTCTGAAGTCATTTCCCATCTTAAGAATTTTGTTTTTGTATTTTTTGGGCGTTGTCCTTGGGGATTTTCGTTGGTGTCTCTTGGGGCGTTGGGCAGGGTTTTGAAAGAAATTTCAGTCTGTAAAAATTCTTGGAGACACCCTTGAGGTTGTCCCACCGGGCCCGGCCCTTTGGGGAGAAAACCATCATCCCCCAGCAAAACGATCACAAAGTTCCCCCATCACTCTGCTGCTCGGTTTATGTTAACCGCCAAAGGGGCCGTATATCCCGTTTATTGCTATGATTTACTCTCTGGATTGTTACGGCACGACCCTTGGATGTGACGGCCTGGCCTCTGAACCTAATCCGCAGGAGGGTGGCCAGTGGCCTGACCACCATGCCCTGGCCGGGGTGTCTGATGGCTAAAATACTGTGCATTAAAACTACAGGTGTCGTCCTCAGCTGAGGGAAGCCGGAGAGATGACATGCAGCGATGGACGTGGACGTTGACTACGAGTGACGGTCGGTGTAGGTGTGGCATGAGAGCACAAAGTAACATGAGGGAGTAACGGTGTTAGCCTTCCACAGGTGATGCTCAGATTACATTATCGCAGAATACGGCTGACACGACACCCCTCCTCTCCTCCATACTATCGTCTACCTCTCTCAGACAACCCGCTCCCCCTGCACTTGTCTGGGACAGAGACCTGGCTTTTCGATATTTCAATATGTTATATCGTCGATATGGGTGCCATTCGCAGTTTTATTTCAACTGTATTAAACTGTTGTTTCTGTAGTTAATGGTAGGAAAATGGCGACTCGGTATGCATTCCACTACTTCATTCAAATATGCTTCATTCTCTCCCAAGCGACATGGATCTCGTCCCGACACGACTTGCAACTTCCTCTGTACGCTCAGACTTGGGTTTGGATATCTCGGTGAAGTAGATTGAACCCGGTTAGGTTTAAGTTTGGGAAAGCCAGTCTCTACCCCTCTCTCTAAACTTCCTCATAGTTTTCCATCTATCGTTGAGGAATCCGTAGTTCCACCACTTGAAGATTATATAAACATACTTGGTGTTACTGTAGCATCTTGGAAACCTCACAGCACACTTGAAACTGAGACATTTGTTTAGATGCCGCAAATTCTTCTCTCCGAACAGTTGCTAGGCTTATACAAAGGATTGATCCTTCTCTGCATGGAGCATTGTTATCACATGTACGGTAGTTCTGGCTCGACGTGTTTACCGGACAGAGTTGAGTCTAAAGCAGTCCGACTTATCAACTCACCTTGTCTAACCCTTAGAACTTACTCCACTCGCCCCACGCCGCTGTGTAGGTTCACTTTCCCTTTTCCGCAGGTATTACTTTGGTTTTTGTTCTTGTGAGCTGGCTGCTTATGTCCCTTCGCCATTAGCTAGACCACGTCTTACTGAGCAAGCTGCTGCGTCACACAATTACTGTGTGGTCGTTGGTAACTCGATGGTGGGCCGTTTTGATGTTTGTTTCTTTCCCCTCACCGCTCAGCTTCGGAGCTCTGCCTCCTCGTGTCTTCCCCAAACATTGTATACATTCCCTTGACTCACGTTAAAAGCCAGGTGTTATATTTCCTTCAAAGTTCTTGAGTTTTTTTTCCTCAATTTTTCTCCTCGTGAACTTCTTCCACTTTCCCATTCAAGTCCGGCCACGACGTGGACTTTTGTCCTTGACTGGAAAACCTGCTGCATGAAAAAGTAAGAAGTGAGTCGTGAGTCGTCCATTGAATATGAAATGTTTTGTGGAGTGACCAGTTGCATTAATCTCATTACCAGTATATTCAGGTTGTACGGTTGCTTTGCTTTGCTTTCGTTGCATTTCCTCAACAAACACACTAAAGGATTGGTCTTTAAGGTGTACGTGAAGTACCTTTTCCCTTACTTTGAATGGCGAAGTCGTGGAAATGTTCTTCTTTTCGTTCTTCCTCCATCGTCTAAAATATCCACTTTTAACACTGGGACCTGCAAACACGCGAGAAGCTCACATAAACCCATCTTGTATGTATTTTCTTTCTTAGTGCTACTTTATTGTTCAAACTGCTGCGGTTGATGTGTGTGTGTGTGTGTGTGTGTGTGTGGTGTGTGTGTGTGTGTGAGAGAGAGAGAGAGAGAGATAGAAGAGAGAGGAGAGAGAGAGAGAGAGAGAGAGAGAGAGAGAGAGAGAGAGAGAGAGAGAGAGAGAGAATGATCATTCACTTCTTATTACAGCCGTAAGTTGATGCCCGCACGTCAGGATGAATTTGTATCTTTGTCCAGTAAATTGAGTTTTAATCTGCCAGTTTTGCGTCTGCCGTCAAGTAGAATCTGTTCATCTTGTGGGTCAATGACAAGAGCAGAGGATGTGGACCAGGATGTGAGGGCAGGGCAGGAGGGTTTGTGTGTGTGTGTGTGTGTGTGAGTGTGTGTGTGTGTGTGTGTGTGTGTGTGTGTGTGTGTGTGTGCGCGCGCTAACACTAACCTTCCATGGAGGGTAAAGGTGACAGTACATAATAGCGTAGTGTCCTTGGTTCGATTTGTTCAAGTTAAAGCGAGAGGACACTGACCTTCCATGCAGGGTAAAGGTCACGGTACATAGTAGCGTAGTGTCCTTGGTTCGATTTGTTAAGTTAAAGCGAGAGGAACTAGGATTGTGCCTACATCACTTCAAGACTTATTCTGGGGGAACACGAACACGTGACGGAAGAATTTATAGGTAGAGCAGTTTGTAGGTACATGACTGGTAACTAAGCGGAAGATCATTACCGCTTGGTGGCTGGCTACCTGGGCGTGGTTGAGGACGCAGAATAACATGTAATGAACGTTCGTACACAGGCGTGCCTCGGAACGCAGTAGAACGTGTAGCTGTATCGGGAGGGCGAGAAATGAAGAACTGGTTCGATGGTTATCTGCAGGGTGTGCCTGACAGGCCTGGCTGCAGCGAGTACGAAGGTCTGCGAGCGGCGGCCTGAAATAGCTTGATTGATCAGAGGGAGCAGCTTTAGTCTCAGACCAAGACGTGCAGGTAGAAGACTCCTCCCCCCCCCCCCACACACACACACACACACTAGACCTTCGGTATTATTGTCATAGGGTCGTCCATTGTATTTTGGACTACTGCATCATGGAGGTTGACAGATCTTGGGTCATGTATATATATATATATATATATATATATATATATATATATATATATATATATATATATATATAGTGTTTTCCTATTCTTAGAGAAGTCGAGAGGGCTACAGTTTGCCTTGACCCGACGGGCTTGACGTGTCATTCGAGAATTCGGTGTGTTGATGTGGGACGAGATCTTCCACAATATATCTCGTGAGCGATTTTATTTTTCGTGCGATTGTATGAGTGTAGACATTCTCTCTCTCTCTCTCTCTCTCTCTCTCTCTCTCTCTCTCTCTCTCTCTCTCTCTCTCTCTCCCCGGCAATACGAGTCTTTGAGCTAGTTCCTTCTCACTGAGATTTCTATTATAGGCATCACCTGGCCGATGGTTGTTGTTGTAATCGACAGCGGTTTTGGGTTGGTGTCGGAACCCCCAGCATTTCGCACGGGGGGAGGGGGGGGCGGGTGTCCAAGGGACGGTCATTAAGTTTTGCACTTGGTCTTGTGAAAGGGTCGTGGTATCCGGGCCAGCGCGCTGAGACCGCCTTGTTTACTCTGAAGGTGCTGTAATCTGACTCGTTACCTCCCGGATCTTTTAGCTCGTCTCCCGCGTACAGACAGGTTCTCTCCTGCCTCCTCCTGTATGAATGAGGTATTTGTCTCCGGGAGTTCATCTTCTCTTCGTGCCGTAACAGTTGACATTTTTTTCCCCCGTTCTCTTAAACATGATATCTTAAGACATGGTTTCTGAAGTCATTCCTATCTTAAGAATTTGTGTTTTTGTATTTTCGTCGTTGTCCTTGTGATTTGCGTTGGTGTCTCTTGGTGCGTTGGTCAGGTTATGAGAAGCAGTGCAGTGCTGTAAATATTCTTGGAGACGACATTGAGGTTGTCCTCACCGGCCGGCCGATGGAGAGAATCCATCATCCCCCAGCAGAAACGATCACATGTGTCCACATCACTCTGCTGCTCGGCTGATGTTAACACGCCAGGGCCTCCCTGTGAGGCCTGCCATTCATCTTGGAGAAGCATTGCAGATGATATATTGACGAGTGACGTTCGCCCGGTGAAACACACGGCCTCAATATAGCTGGGTGGACGACTTCCGAAGCCACTGTTAGGCATGCGTTAGGTATGGCCTTTGACATTATCGTGTTCTTCCCAGTTTATTTTAGGAACGATGATCAAGAACGTATCGTACGTATGTTAACGTTAGTGAAAATGGGAGAGAATAGTTGTCCTTGTATTCTTGAGAACAGACCGTTACACAGCTGATACGCCGCAGATTTTACCCAAATTCACCTTTTGTAAGGTAGGTTCGTGAAGTTGCAACCCCTTCTTTTAGTGTCGTTAGTCTCGGCTTTATTTTGTGTTGCCACACAATCCCCGCTATCATGAAAGGTGTTGTTGTGGTGTGTGAACTTTACACCCGCATTTTGTTTATTTTCAAATGCATTTAGGTTCTTGAGAGGCAGGATCTTCGCTGTGTGATCCGCGGTGTCTTGGGTTGTTGGTTTTAAGGGTATTGTATATCCCGTTTATTGCTATGATTTACTCTCTGGATTGTTACGGCACGACCCTTGGATGTGACGGCCTGGCCTCTGAACCTAATCCGCAGGAGGGTGGCCAGTGGCCTGACCACCATGCCCTGGCCGGGGTGTCTGATGGCTAAAATACTGTGCATTAAACTACAGGTGTCGTCCTCAGCTGAGGGAAGCCGGAGAGATGACATGCAGCGATGGACGTGGACGTTGACTACGAGTGACGGTCGGTGTAGGTGTGGCATGAGAGCACAAAGTAACATGAGGGAGTACGGTGTTAGCCTTCCACAGGTGATGCTCAGATTACATTATCGCAGGAATACGGCTGGACACGACACCCCTTCTCTCCTCCATACTATCGTCTGCCTCTCTCAGACAACCCGCTCCCCCTGCACTTGTCTGGGACAGAGACCTGGCTTTTCGATATTTCAATATGTTGTATCGTCGATATGGGTGCCATTCGCAGTTTTATTTCAACTGTATCAAACTGTTGTTTCTGTAGTTAATGGTAGGAAAATGGCGACTCGGTATGCATTCCACTACTTCATTCAAATATGCCTCATTCTCTCCCAAGCGACCTGGATCTCGTCCCGACACGACTTGCAACTTCCTCTGTACGCTCAGACTTGGGTTTGGATATCTCGGTGAAGTAGATTGAACCCGGTTAGGTTTAAGTTTGGGAAAGCCAGTCTCTACCCCTCTCTCTAAACTTCCTCATAGTTTTCCATCTATCGTTGAGGAATCCGTAGTTCCACCACTTGAAGATTATATAAACATACTTGGTGTTACTGTAGCATCTTGGAAACCTCACAGCACACTTGAAACTGAGACATTTGTTTAGATGCCGCAAATTCTTCTCTCCGAACAGTTGCTAGGCTTATACAAAGGATTGATCCTTCTCTGCGTGGAGCATTGTTATCACATGTACGGTAGTTCTGGCTCGACGTGTTTACCGGACAGAGTTGAGTCTAAAGCAGTCCGACTTATCAACTCACCTTGTCTAACCCTTAGAACTTACTCCACTCGCCCCACGCCGCTGTGTAGGTTCACTTTCCCTTTTCCGCAGGTATTACTTTGGTTTTTGTTCTTGTGAGCTGGCTGCTTATGTCCCTTCGCCATTAGCTAGACCACGTCTTACTGAGCAAGCTGCTGCGTCACACAATTACTGTGTGGTCGTTGGTAACTCGATGGTGGGCCGTTTTGATGTTTGTTTCTTTCCCCTCACCGCTCAGCTTCGGAGCTCTGCCTCCTCGTGTCTTCCCCAAACATTGTATACATTCCCTTGACTCACGTTAAAATGCCAGGTGTTATATTTCCTTCAAAGTTCTTGAGTTTTTTTTCCTCAATTTTTCTCCTCGTGAACTTCTTCCACTTTCCCATTCAGGTCCGGCCACGACGTGGACTTTTGTCCTTGACTGGAAAACCTGCTGCATGAAAAAGTAAGAAGTGAGTCGTGAGTCGTCCATTGAATATGAAATGTTTCGTGGAGTGACCAGTTGCATTAATCTCATTACCAGTATATTCAGGTTGTACGGTTGCTTTGCTTTGCTTTCGTTGCATTTCCTCAACAAACACACTAAAGGATTGGTCTTTAAGGTGTACGTGAAGTACCTTTTCCCTTACTTTGAATGGCGAAGTCGTGGAAATGTTCTTCTTTTCGTTCTTCCTCCATCGTCTAAAATATCCACTTTTAACACTGGGACCTGCAAACACGCGAGAAGCTCACATTAACCCATCTTGTATGTATTTTCTTTCTTAGTGCTACTTTATTGTTCAAACTGCTGCGGTTGATGTGTGTGTGTGTGTGTGTGTGTGTGTGTGAGAGAGAGAGAGAGAGAGATAGAGAGAGAGAGAGAGAGAGAGAGAGAGAGAGAGAGAGAGAGAGAGAGAGAGAGAGAGAGAGAGAATGATCATTCACTTCTTATTACAGCCGTAAGTTGATGCCCGCACGTCAGGATGAATTTGTATCTTTGTCCAGTAAATTGAGTTTTAATCTGCCAGTTTTGCGTCTGCCGTCAAGTAGAATCTGTTCATCTTGTGGGTCAATGACAAGAGCAGAGGATGTGGACCAGGATGTGAGGGCAGGGCAGGAGGGTTTGTGTGTGTGTGTGTGTGTGTGTGTGTGTGTGTGTGTGTGTGTGTGTGTGTGCGTGTGTGCGCGCAGCGAGGTAGGTTAGCCAGGCAAGATAGTGGGTGTTGAGGGACGAGGCAGAGTCGGCCTTACTGTATTCTGCTCTTGAGTCCTCATGGCTCATGATCATACATTTGGATGCTGCCGCCGCCGCCCAGGGCAGGTCCCCAGCCCCACTAGGAATCTGCGGTGTTTGTTTTCCCGGTGGGTGTTGCGTCTAGGCCGCCCCGTGGCGGTGGTGCAGACCTCCCGGCCTCGCCAGCACAGCCCTCACGCACAGTTGTACCGCCGCCCACTTGCCTGCCACCGTCGTCACTAACCGTCAGTCCACCACTGGTGTCATTTCCACGTACCTAAGGCCATACTGAGACTTAAATCACCACACTTATCACCATCGCCACCATTGACCCAGCGTCACCACGTTTATCCTAACTACCACCATCACTACAGGAAGAGGCTCATCCTAGGGTAGTTAGTATGTACTTGGTAGTCGGGCAGTCATTGGAGGGAGGGAGGGTGGGAGTATGACTAAGCGTCGTACCCGGCGACCCTTAAGGTGACGACCGTTGCCCGCCCCACGCCCCCTCGCCTCACCTGACGGTCCTGGCGGGAGGAGGGCGGCGCCTGCTGCTGCAAGTGGCTTCACCATCATTGTCAGATGCTTGATTGTGGCAGGCATTGTTGGGCGGCGGCCCGGAGGAAGGCAAAGTGCCTGGTAGAGTGCTGCACGCTGGCTAGTGTGGCTCACGTCTCCTGCCGAGTGAGTGAGTGGCCAGGATAACAAGCTGCGGTGGCGATGGTGGGCGGGAGGAGCCACGCTCTCGTGATAGTGAGGGGGCAGTAATGATGTAAGAGGTAGGAGGGCACTGTGGTCGTGGTGCACAGCTGGGAAACAGCGAGCGCCTGAACTGGTGGTGAAGAGTGTGAATGGCAATGATGATGGTGAGGGACAGCGAGAGGACGATTGGTAATGATGAAGGAGAAGGTGCATGGGGCAGTGGTAATGTTGAGGGGACAGGAAAGGAGGAATGGTAATGGTGAAGAAGGTTAAGGGGAAGTGGTCACGGTGAGGGGGCAAGAGAGGAGTGCAGGTAATGGTGAGGGAGAAGATGGAGGGGCGGGGAGAGGGGCAGTGATGTTTACAAGTGGCAGGAGATAGGATGTTGGTGATGGTATGGCGGAAATATGGGGTAAGGAGGGAGTGAGGCAGGCGGGCACTGGTCGTGATAAGAGAGAGCCAGGTGATGCAGTGTTAACTCGGGCCAGATAAAGGCAGGCGAGGTCATGGTGGAAGACTTCGTGTTTGGAGGGTTGGCAAGGCGAGGGAGCTGGTGGTAAGTAAGGTCTCGGGTGGTGGCGGCCGCGGCGCTATGACTGCTCCGTATGGCATGTTGGCCACGCCACGTAATCGTACTATTGTTTCCTCCCTCCCTTCGTGGCATGTGCTTAGGTCTGGTTTATATACCCACCGACACTAAGGTACACATCGTTTCCTGTATGAGCTTACACGACGCATGTACGCTTCCTGTATGTGAGTACATTCGTTATGTAAAGAAGTACAGAGTACCCGGTTCATGCTGATATTTACATTACTCACAGGTTAGATGTTATATCCGGGTAAGTTTGGTTTGTTTGTTTTAACCTGTTAATGAATTACATCATAGATTGACCATTGCACAGTTGGGTACCGACAGGATACGATGAGAAGAATGTTGTGGCCAGAACACAGTAGTAAGTGGGTCGTCTTATCTGTGACATCCCTCAATCAGTTGATGCCATCTCAACCTATTTTAAGTGCGACGGGAAGACCCTTGGAGCGCCACACTGCGACCCATCGATATTTTGACCTGACCTTCTACATGAATCTGAAGAGTGAGGTCAAAAGGCTCGCTCTCTTATTGTCATACTATCTTATCCATGGCGGTAAGTACATTAGCTTTGGTCGAGACGTGTTAGTGGCACTTCTCATTTAATTACGCTCGAGAACCTTCTGTCTTCCACATTCTTTCCTTCCCTCTCTTCTTTTCCCTCCTCCAGATTACTACTTTCCTCCTTCCCCTTTTTCGTTTCTGCGCCGTCCCTATTCTTTCCCCTCTCCACGGACGGTGTGGTACGGCGTAGGGTTAGGTTATGACATCTCAGAGGCATACTTGAAATACCCGTGTACTAATACTCATACGAGTTTGTTTTCTTTTTCGTAGTGATTGATGACTGACGACGCAGTATGTGTTACAAAATCTATTGTAGCGTATTTACAATTAATGTTGAGATGTTGGGTATGATTGTTATGGTTTTTTGTAAAAGTGTGTGATCTGAGCTTTAACTTATTCCGTGGTATTGTTTAGTAGTAATGACAGACGCGCCAGGATGTGCTAGATACCTTGGTCTATTGGCTTTGCCAGCATAGCAGCTTGATAGACCTACCTGTGAGGATAGAAGACCTCCCAAACCATCGTAAAGTATTCGTAAGGTAAGGTCCCCGACCCAGCTATGGGGGTAGAAGACCTCCCACACCATGGTAAGGTATACGCAAGGTAAAGTAAGGTCCCAGTCCCATCTCTGTTGGTAGAAGACCTCCCAAACCATTGTAAGGTATACGTGAGGTAAGGTAAGGTCCCAGACCCAGCTGTGGGGTAGAAGACCTCCCAAACCATTGTAAGGTATACGTAAGGTAAGGTAAGGTCCCAGACCCAGCTGTGGGGTAGAAGACCTCCCAAAGCATGGTAAGGTATGCGTAAGGTAAGATAAGGTCCCAGACCCAGCTGTGGGGTAGAAGACCTCCCAAAGCATCGTGAGGTATACGTAAGGTAAGGTAAGGTCCCAGACCCATCTGTTGGGGTAGAAGACCTCCCAGAGCATCGTTAGGTATACGTAAGGTAAGATAAGGTCCCAGACCCAGCTGTGGGGGTGGAAGACCTCCCAAACCATGAGATGGTAAGGAGAGGTATCGGGAGGCCCAGAGTATTTACTTGTGTAATGCTTCTCTTGTGGATCATATCTCAGTTACAGGAAACGTATCCTGATATGAATCTGTGGATGACGTTATAATAAGTTGCTCATGTTTTCTTTCTCTGTGTTTCAGGTAAGCGTGGTTGGTTGGAAACGTAGTTCATACCCAGCTGCTGCATGTGTGAGTATATTGATGGAAAATATAATCACAAAATATACCTTCTTGGAGTTGTACAAAAGAAAGTACCCGGCGTATACATCTGTGCAGGTAGACTGCTTTGTTTGGTGTACAGTGTTCACCCCATGTGGGGGTAAACCTTGGTGACATCTCAGCCATTCCTATTGGTGTTTTGCTCGACCCTGCCCACCATAGCCTTACAACGGCTACATTGACCTGTTGACATTCCCTCCAACCACTTTAATGCTGCCAGTATTTAATGACAGGAAACCCTGGTATCTTATTGTCAAGGTGAGAAACCCTGGCATCTCATTGTATCTGGTCAAACTTGGGCACGACGGGGTATTATTTGCCTTGGGTATGATGGCTTTTTGACCTGACCCTTAAGGATTAGGTTAGTGTAGGCCATCCTTACCCATGAGTCATGCTTTAGGGGGTCAGGTAAGACGAATGCTGTTTCCAGGACAGCTGTACGTACATGGTACCTCCCAGGCGTGTGTGCGACTCATAACCAGAGGAAAGATATTATTTTAGCGTTGTATATTTTGGAGTTCGCCAGCTGGTCTCGTGATGGAAGACATGTGCCGCAGTATAACCAGCGGAAATATGACCGGTGAGATTTTTTTTTGTGTTGGCCATAAACACGAGCGTAAAACAAGAGACAGTCAGAGAGATACAGAAGTTACCCGTTTACAGATGTCGGTGATACTGAATGAGAATCAGAATCAGTCTGCGTCGTGTGGCAGGTAACATTTCCCGGACATCGCTTCCATCTGACACACACACACACACACACACACACACACACACACACACACACACACACACACACACACATAGAAGCTCAGGAATGGGAAATGCTGTGATGAAGAGTCTTCTAGAAGGCTTCGTATCATAGACTCGGACACGGCTGTAGTGGGAGAGTCAGGAAGCGATAAGGATATTTGACTCTGACATGCAAAGAGACGGGAGAGTCGTCCACTGTGGAAACTGACGCGGAAAATCATCATCCAACACAGACGTGAGCGAAGGAGGAGGAGGAGACGGACGCTGCCTCAGGTGTATGAGAGGAGAGGGGGAGGGGGGGTTTGGATGGCAGGAAACTTCAAGCACAGACATGACCCGCAGAGGGAGACAGAGCACTGACTTAGGTGTAGAATGAGAGGGAGAAAGTGGAGGCTTGGAAACTCTCTCAGGCCTGACCATGGATACAGAGAGTGTCAGATGCGGCAAAGTGGAAAAAAAAAAAAAAAAGACGAGGAAAAACGAGTCTGTAGGTACTATGGAGGGGACTTACGTACGGCAAGACTAGCACGTCGTACGGGGGAGCAAAGGTAAATTTAAACACCCCAGAAATTGTCTAGACTGGCTTAAGGACGGTATACATGCTGCTGTGTGGAAGAAGGCAGATACCACTCCAGGTAGCGCTGGGTTGCCGACTGAGGTATGGCCATAGAGACACGCCCCTGCCTCTCCCTACCCGTAGCGGCAGTGTGTATGTAAGGTGAGATTTAGTAGATGGGGAGGGTTGTCATCACGAGAACGGGGATGGGTAAGAAGCAGCTGTCCTCTGAGACTTGGAGTTGGGACCGACCGGGTGAATGTTTGGCAGAGAGAGAGAGAGAGAGAGAGAGAGAGAGAGAGAGAGAGAGAGAGAGAGAGAGAGAGAGAGAGAGAGCCGTGGCTGAGGGGCGACTGGCGGTATTTCTGTTGGGTTGGAAGGGGGGATGTTAGGCGAGTGGTGGTGGGTGGGGGAGGGATTTTAGTAGTTGGTAGGGTGTGGTTTTAACACTAGTAGGAGGTTGAACTTACTGACTAGCGGTTACTGACTGTTTTACAAGCTCACATCCTTTGGCTTGGCTCAGACATTACATGCGTGCGACAGACTTGAGTGTGTAGGATATTAGATATGTAGTGATGTATACGTCAGGTTTAGTGCAGATGTACGCCAATATTGCATGTATGTGCAGAGTAGAATATTGTCTGACTTAGGTTACAGAGCTAGGCTGAGGGCCCCATTTGTTCCCCACATGCACACGAACATTACAGGTTGGGTCACCCATGTAAATGGCCAGTGTATTGATACATAAAACAGATCACAGGGGGAGGTAGGGTTGGGGCGTCATGCAGTGATTTATTAGATATTCATACACAGTACAGGGTGGGGCGTACCATATGTAAGTGGGCTGTACAGCAGTACACAGGACACAGAGGGAGATGGGATGAGGACCCTAGTGGTGAGTGAGATGAGGTGGATGAGAGCGGGGGACTGGTGGGTGAGAGGTAACGTAGAGTTAAGTTCCTGCATCATTCACCTATATATATACATACTCTTGAACTCCTTTACATTTCAAAACTTCACCTTGGCGAGTCCAACCCCCTTCTCATCTCTCTAAAACACTATTAGGAAGAAAAAGAATACTAAGATGCGAGTGTTGGCTGCTCCTGCAGTACTTGGCTCTAACACAGACATCACAAGTCGTTCCCCCCTTGCCTGCCTACCATACCCGCCCAGCCCGTTGCCGTTGTATTTTGAGCGGAGCGGCGGCAAATGAAAAGATTACCCCTGGCACCGACGCCGCTGCGTAAGGGAGGGGAGGCACCCATGGTTCATCTGGGTACCGTCTGCCTCGCCTGCTTTCCCCTCTACCCGGCCTTACGTGCACCACCCCTCACCTCGCCCGCACTGATGCTCCTCCCAGAACTCTCCTGAGGGACTTTTCCTCAAACTCTGCTCACACAAACCCCGGGGGAGATTTCTTATTACAGTTTTCCTCGAGCAGGACTTGAAAAGTCCAGCAGTGCTTATTGGCCTTGTACACTCACGAAGAATTATACATAAATAGATGTAAGTAAATAAATGATAAAGTAGCATGATTCTGTGTTTAGCTAGGACTGACTCCAGGAACTGTGGTAGTCTAAAAAGATATAACATAGTCCAGTCTGTAAATGCCTTCCGATGAGAGAATCTAGACACTGGTTTTAATCCCAGAAAAATTGAGGGTATCCCCAATCCGTAAAGGAGCAAGCATAACAAGGGAGGAGAAAAAAGTTTGATGTCGCACAATAAAATTTGTGAGGTTCCTGAAGATCATACCTGTCGTAGGCGATTGAATTCCGTGGTGCAAGTGTGGAGGAGCGGGGGAGCAAACTACGCGCTGCCATGGTACTTGCAAGCTTTGAAAGGTACATTTTTTGGCAGATATAACGATAGTGTATTAGCGCACAAAATACTGAAGTTGGGGAAGAACTTAGTAAAATGGCTATGTAACGTTTTATCAACAGATCACAGCACATTGTTATAAAGCAGGCTGTGTCTGATGCCTCCAGGTGATATGTTGGTGAATACCTGGTGAAGTCTTTGGAGGTCTTCCACCAGGTGAAGTCTTTGGAGGTCTTCTATCCCAACAGCCCGGGCCGGGCCAGAGCTGCTGGGTTGGATCGTTTATCAACCAAGTTGGAAGCCGCCTCCCGCAGACCCACGCAGCCAACACGGCCTGGCTGGCCTGGTACACTTTCTAAATAGGTATTTGTCCTGGGCAACCTTAGATTTCCCCACTGTGCATTTGGTGTTTCTGATGATTGCCGGCAGGGCGTTGAAGAGTCTCGAGCCCCGGCCGGATGTTTTATGTGTTCACTGTTTTTGTTCATATCGCACCTTTGGATTTTAAGAGGTAGTATTTTACATAGGCCTCCATGCCTGTCGTGTGCATCTCACCGGTTTTTCTTTCGCATTTTTAACGTCTTGAAACTGAAGTTTCATATCAAAACTTGCGGATGATACGAGGACAAGCACGAAGGTATCTGTAGAATGTAATTTTGCGCTCTGATCGGGACATCTTTTTGACGTCTAATGAAAGTGAGATGTGAGCAAGGTGACACTAGCATAGAATCCCGGACTCAGGCGAACCTCGTCATAACACGTAAGAATGTTAAAGATGCCTCATTGTCTTTTGACCTTACCGTCAGCGAACACAACGAAGCTATATCCTTCGAAAAAAAATGCTAATGATAATATAGATGTATAAAGCTTCAAGAAGAAGAAGAGACTTATGATGGCTGTCTTCCAAACAAAATTGTATGCAGACATTACCTTCCAAGGAGGCCGGATGGGTGGGCGGGTGGGTTGTATGTATGTAAAGGTCATTCATATCTCACTGTGACTGTCAGGAGTGTAAGCCACAGGAAGACAGTAAAAGCATTGAAGTTCTATTCCTGGACGCGCAAGAAGCAGAAATATATCATGTTTTACGCTTGGAAAATCCCAGAAGGCATGGTTCCTAAATCCACACTCCGAACATATACCCTGTTGGCACGGTAGACGGGGAAGACGTTGTGAACTGTCACCACAAAAATGAAAAGGTGTCATAAATACTGTAAAAACTTAAATTTTGGGAGTTCGAAAGTGTTCAGTGTGCTGCTGCCTGGTGGTATTATAATGACCGCGGGGTACCTATTAAGGAACTTCGAGGCTCGCTGGACACGTCAGGTATGGAAGACCTTGTACAGTACTGCCTCTGAAATCCATCGGTGCGACGTGCACACAAAGTGAGAACACCTTATCCACCCGGAGCCCATGGGTTCTTAAACGTCGGACCTTGCCGTCTATCATTGTCAACACAATGGGATGCACGGGAGAGAATTTAACAACGCACTGAACAAGTATGTGCGAAGAGTAGCAGCAGGCCAGCCAGGTTGTGTTGTTGGGGTTATGTGAGCCTGCGGGCTGCGGCTTCCAACGGCTTAGTCGACCAACGACCCAATCCAACAGCCAAGGCCCAGCCCGGACTGTGGGGGGCGAAAACCCCCCAAGACTTCACTTGGTATAAGCTGGGAGATAATTTTACAAATGAACTTGAACCTGTACAACTTCAGAATGATGTAGGCACACTAATGGACCGGGCTTATAGATGACAAATAAAATTTGATATGGATGAGTGCAGTGTTTTATACATTGGTAGTAGTTCTGTTGATCTGCAAAGGTAGGCGAGGAAAAAGACTTATATGTAATGATCTCTGGTAACCTAGAGCTAAGTGAGCAGTGCATAGAAGCAGTAAAGAAAGCAATCAAGATTCGTGACCTCATAGGAAGGACTTTCGAATTTTAAAGTCTAGGGAGGTTATCCTTACTCTTTGCAGTACATTGATGCGTCCCCAGCATGAATTGTGTGTTCAGGATGGGTCAGCTTACTTGAAAAAAAAAAATGTATATTTATACACAAAATACTTTTTTTTGCTATTGCTTACGTTGGCCTGTAGTCAGGGTATTTGGTGAAAATATTTGGCACCTGCTTGGAAAGCCGCCTCTGAGCCTGTGTTATGTTTCACAAGTTATAATAATCACCAGAGGCAGTTTTTTTTCCCACATAATATTCAGCCAGTGTCGTGTTGGTCGATGTACTATATTTATGTCTCTGTGCACCGGGCAACCATTTCAGAGATATTTACATTGCGCCAGATTACGAGAGTAGCGAATACGTTGGAACGTTTAGTGTGATATCCTCCCCGTTTGAACGCCTTCACGACCTGCAAGTACAGGGCTACAGTATTGACATCCAGATATGGATGCTTGGTGCACCTTCAAGTATATATGAAGGGTAATGTTGAAGTGGACCTTAGGAGCGATGCCAGTGACGAGGCACTTGGTAGTGGTGAGGGAGCTGGGAATGCAGGCAGGTGCAGGAGAGACTTGATACGCCAGCCAGGTGATGGCTGTTGTGTGTGTGTGTGTGTGTGTGACGATACGTACCACCACCAGTTAGCTTACTGTGACATAAACGGGCCGTGGCCAACAAACAGCCTGACTGAGCTGAGAAGCAGCGGAACAGCTTGGTCCCAGACCAAGGCACATTGCCGTCATGCTGAAGGCAGTTTTATACAGGTGATGAAGAAAGAGATTTGCTTACAGTATAAAAGTGTCCCAGACCGGAACAAGACAGCAGCTTGGTACTTGATCGAGTTTCTTGTGGTAGAAGACCTCCGAAACCATCAAGTATACACGTAAGGTAAAGTCTCCAGACCTAACTGTAGGGGTGGAAGACCTCCGGAACCATCGCAAGGTATACATAAGGTATGACAAGGTCCCCCAGATCCAGCTTTAGGGGTTGGAGACTTCCAAAACCATCGGAAGGTATAATAAGGTAAGGTGCCAGACCCGGCTCTGGAGGTGGAAGACCTCTAAAATCATTCTTACGGTATACGTAACGTTCGGGAAGGTTCCAGACCCAGCTGTGAAGGTAGAAGACCCCAGGAACCGTTGTAAGGTATAGGTAAGGTAAGCTGGTAGAAGAATGCCGGAACCGTCGTAAGGTATACGTTGGTGTGTGTGTGGAGTGGGATGGAGGGGATAAGTAACTAGAACTTTTTCTCCTTAGATTGGTATAATGGGGTTATGCAAACATTTTTATGTGGAGCTGATGGAGTCACTGAACTAGAATAAGTTCGTAGTTTACCGCCTCCATCAATTTCTCCAAAGGCCCAACATTCAAAATACAGTTATCATAACTTCCCCATAAGTAAGACAGGCTTCAAGGATTTACATTATACAATTGTGATAGGTTGTTGTGGATACAGTAAGAGAATGAGTGCAATCATATGTACCTCAGAGATGTTGATCTTACTACTAGCCCAGTAGGTACATATGGGTCAGCCAGCAGAGGACTTAGAAACTCCCAGGACAGAGATGTGTAAAGTGTGCTTATTCAGGGCTGTGGACGTTGGTCGTTATTATAACGACCAGACTGACCAGAAGAGCGGCAGCGTGACTTGGTGTTAGTCTGAACTGTGAAGGTAGAAGACACTATACCTACCATCGTACATAATGCGTATGGAAGGTTAAGTTGGCTGTATGGCTGTGAAGTGCTTTGTCTACTGGATAGCTGGGTGTGTGGCTGTAGATTGCTTGTGTAGTGCTAGGGACCTGTTTACTTGCCTGGCTAATAAGCCTGTTGCAAGGCTGGGTAGCTGGGTGTGTGGGGACGAGGCTGTAGTAAAGTGAGACTGCAGCATACCAGATGGGGCTGGATCACGTGGGCAGCAGTTACCACCTGCCAAGAGTGAAGAACACCCACCCCTCTCCCCCTGCAACCACCACCAGCAGCAGGCCCTACACGCTTTATATACCTGCCAAATACTTCCCCTGGCGCCATGTCTGCCTCCTTGCGCCCCCTCCTCCTCCCCCTCCCTTCGTACTGCAGCGTGGGTTGTCGGTGTTGTGGCCGAGGTGGTGGTAATACCAAGTAACGATGAGGAGAAACTTCTTCAGCTGTGGCAGTACTTCCTCCCTAACTCCAGGACAGTGCTTGTCCATGACGTAAAGGTTCATTTTGTTTGATTTTTTAGTTTTAGACCAAATAGAATTTTATCATCACTTGAAACAGGGAGAAATCATGTTGATTTTGCCCGTCTGTCTGTTCGCGTGTGTGTCAATGTGTACTTATTTGTACGGTAGTGGGAAGGAGTTCTACACTCGTGAGACCACATCTCTTGAACTGTCACGACTTTTTATTCATCTGTATGTTGTTTGCTGCTCACGTGCTTGCATCACATAACTCAAGTTTATTCAGTTCATCCGCTATTCTCGTCCTATACAACTACTTGTTTACATACTTTCCGGCACGCACGCTTCTTGCTTGCTTTCGTGTGGTCATGGCCTTGGGTTGTTCGATCCCCGTATCTTTCGGGGAACTCCTCCCGCTTGACATCATCAGACCGGTTTAAAGGTTGCTCTTTTCTGTTGTCAGATGGACAAATTTAAGGCCTGTAGCCCTTCTCCATAGCGTCTGTTGATTCTAGTAGCACCATCTTTGTTGTACTTCTCCGGATCTTCTACGTTTATTGTTGTTGCGTCTCTTTGTTTTTAAGTGCGTTGACCAGAATTTGTGTGATTACTATTTGTGTATTAAGGGGAGAAACTTTTACACTCGTGTTGCCCACT
>NC_092224.1:86986149-87008649 GCF_036320965.1 Panulirus ornatus
AGTCACGCCACCACCATCCCCCATACCGTCGTGCACAAGGGGTCATCTGAATTCCCCTCGCGGTGACTGGTGCGTGTTACTTGTACCGGTAGAGCCTCACACTGGTTTTGAAAGATGGTCAGCACTCACGGGAACATTGGAAGCGCCATAGTATAAATAGTCTCATGCTGTCATTGGATTTAGAATATAAAAAAGGTTGTTGTCAGACAGAGTCGGACGTGCATATGTGTGCTTTGACGAAGAGGAGAGAGAGAAGAAAGCTGCTGCTAAAAATATCTGTGACATAAGAGCTCATCATCGTACGTTAGATTAGCTACGGCTGTTCAGATATGATAGTGGAAGTGACAGGTACGTATAGCTAGTGAGTGTGGCTACCATCAAATGAGGGCGCTTCATACCGAACATTACTGGAGTGTCATACGGGTTATGATTTAAGTTGTTGACAACATACTTATGCTTTGTGCTGCAGGACCCAGACACGTGGATCTTTATAGTACCTTAGTACAACTGTGCAGAAAGTTGAACGGTATTTTTTTCAGCACTTGGTAAAAGTTTTGACACTGGTTCCATCTTTGAGAATTTAGACTTTGTAAGCCTATCTTGTCATCGTAAAGGAGGAAGTAGAGTAAAGTGGGAGGCAGTTTCGATTATATATATATATATATATATATATATATATATATATATATATATATATATATATATATATATATATATTTATATTTTTTTTTTTCAAACTATTTGCCATTTCCCGCGTTAGCAAGGTAGCGTTAAGAACAGAGGACTGGGCCTCTGAGGGAATATATATATATATATATATATATATATATATATATATATATATATATATATATATATATATATATATATATGAGAGAGCTTGGGAAGTGAGTCAGTTGTTGTTCGCTGATGATACAGCGCTGGTGGCTGATTCATGTGAGAAACTGCAGAAGCTGGTGACTGAGTTTGGTAAAGTGTGTGGAAGAAGAAAGTTAAGAGTAAATGTGAATAAGAGCAAGGTTATTAGGTACAGTAGGGGTGAGGGTCAAGTCAATTGGGAGGTGAGTTTGAATGGAGAAAAACTGGAGGAAGTGAAGTGTTTTAGATATCTGGGAGTGGATCTGTCAGCGGATGGAACCATGGAAGCGGAAGTGGATCATAGGGTGGGGGAGGGGGCGAAAATTTTGGGAGCCTTGAAAAATGTGTGGAAGTCGAGAACATTATCTCGGAAAGCAAAAATGGGTATGTTTGAGGGAATAGTGGTTCCAACAATGTTGTATGGTTGCGAGGCGTGGGCTATGGATAGAGATGTGCGCAGGAGGATGGATGTGCTGGAAATGAGATGTTTGAGGACAATGTGTGGTGTGAGGTGGTTTGATCGAGTAAGTAACGTAAGGGTAAGAGAGATGTGTGGAAATAAAAAGAGCGTGGTTGAGAGAGCAGAAGAGGGTGTTTTGAAATGGTTTGGGCACATGGAGAGAATGAGTGAGGAGAGATTGACCAAGAGGATATATGTGTCGGAGGTGGAGGGAACGAGGAGAAGAGGGAGACCAAATTGGAGGTGGAAAGATGGAGTGAAAAAGATTTTGTGTGATCGGGGCCTGAACATGCAGGAGGGTGAAAGGAGGGCAAGAAATAGAGTGAATTGGAGTCATGTGGTATACAGGGGTTGACGTGCTGTCAGTGGATTGAAGCAAGGCATGTGAAGCGTCTGGGGTAAACCATGGAAAGCTGTGTAGGTATGTATATTTGCGTGTGTGGACGTGTGTATGTACATGTGTATGGGGGGGGGCCATTTCTTTCGTCTGTTTCCTTGCGCTACCTCGCAAACGCGGGAGACAGCGACAAAGTATAAAAAAAAAAAAAAAAAAAAAAAATATATATATATATATATATATATATATATATATATGTGTGTGTGTGTGTGTGGCAGCGAATAGAACCGGGGAAGTGGAAGTGAGTCATAGGGTTGGGGATAGGACGAAGGTTCTGGGAGCGCTTAAGAATGTGCGGAAAAAGAGGACGTTATTTGGGAAGGTAAAAAACTGTATGTTTGAAGGAATAGTAGTTTCAACAGTATTATATGGATGCGAGGCATGCTGTATATAGATAAGGCTGTGCGGAGGAGGGTGGATGTGTTGGAAATGAAAATGTATAAGGATATGTGGTATGAAGTGGTTTGATCGAGTAAATAGTTGTGTGGAAATAGAGTGGTTGATAGAACAGAAGAGGGATGTGTTGAAATGGACACAGAGAGAGAATGAGTGAGGAACGGTTGACAGAGAATGTGTCAGAAATACAGAGAACAAGGAGAAGCGGAAGACCAAATTGGAGATGGAAGGATGGACGAAAAAGATTTTGAGCGATCGGGGCCTGAACATGGAGGAGGGTGAAAGGCTTCCAAGAGATAGAGTGAATTGGAACGATGTGGTGTATTGGGGTCGACGTGCTGTCAGTGGACTGAACCAGAGCATGTGAAGTTTCTGGGGTAAACCATTGAAAGGTCCGTTGGGCTTGTTACGGATAGGGAGTTGTGGTTTCGGTGCATTGCACATGACAGAGAATGGATGTAAGCGGATGTGGCTTTTTCGTCTGTTCTTGACTATCTCGCTAATGCCGAAAACAGCGATCAAGTGTGTTTATATATATATATATATATATATATATATATATATATATATATATATATATATATATATATATATATATATATATATATATATATATCCCCAGGACCGAGCAGTCACTGAGGTTTGATAGATCACCGAAACCATCGTAAGTTGTATATAAGATAGGGTAAGATTGACGTGAAACACTGCAGAGTAACTATTTAAAGTAAGGGGTCACTTAGTGCCGTAAAAGGAAGTATCTTGGCCGTCGGGGGGGGGGTCTTAGTGCGCCATCGCTGTCTTTGCAGTAAATAACAAGACCATGGACCAAGCTGTGGTGAAATGCACATGTAACGCACCTGATCACTCGCGTGGTACTGGTAACGAAGGCCTGCGGGCTTGTCTAACGAGGAGCCCATCATTGGTTAAGCTGCAGCTCCTGGAGGAGTTTATTATATACACTAATGATGGAAAATATGTTGTTGCTGTAAGACAGTTTGGAATGGTATGGCTCGGTATACGAATTACGTGTTGTGATGATAATTTACTTGTGTATTCTTAATCATGTATTGAATATGAGGGGATTTGTTTTTGGCACAAATATTGGGCTTTCTGCTGATCAAAGTTTAGTTAGACCGTTTTCATTGATCAGAGGAGCAAGTTGTTATTCGGTCAGTCCGTTGGGGCTCTGTTGGCCTGAGGGATGCGGCTTCCAACAGCCTGGACTCGTCCCAGGCCCAGCCCAGGCTGTAGGGATGAAGATCCCTCGAAGACTGCACCAGGTAGGGGTAGAAAGAGCCTCGAAAAAACCCAGAGGAGCACGAGAATCTTAAAGCCCTCGCTAGCTTTCTGGAACCTGAGTTTCAGTTTTACGTGTCAGTGATTATTTATAAGGTATGTTGAGTGCTTTGCCTGAAGTGACCCTCCGTGTTTGACCCCGTACAACTCTCTGGCTAAGCCTCTCTTTCTCTTAATATTAGTCAGCCTGCTTTTATGTCACGATTTTCAGTGTGTGTTGGTCACTGTCTGGACACAGCATTAAGTGCTCAGTTGTTGTTATGTAACCTTAGCTCTTGCAGCTTCCAGGCTGCTCTCCACTTGGCAGAAGCGAGAGGTTCTCTTTTTCGCCCGCAGTCAGCAATGGCTTCATCTAAGGTAACCTCTGGTTCACGGTGTTGCCACTTGCAGGCAGAGTTGCTGCTGACACTTTTGAGTTGATTGATAGTTACGTATTTCATGCATCAGTGAGGAAACCGTCGTAATGGAGGGGTAGTTACAGGATTAGTGGATCCCGATTGGTTGATACTTCTCGTAATAAAGCTTTGTAGGAGCAGCCTTGAAGCCTAGTATTGGGCAGCAGTGGTTTAAAGTGGCGGTGGTCAGCGTAATGGGTAGAAATATCGATCGTTCGGTGGTGCTATTTCAGTGGACACCTCTTAACAAGATGGTACCGGTAGCCCTTCAATACGGCGGTACGATCCTCGAACTTAACGGCTCGACCCCCCCATACCCAAACGGCACGACATGTCGGCCCGACCGCGCGACCATATTACTTCGACGAAACATCCTTTGATCTGGAAGTAACCCTTGGATCACGACTGTACGACCCTTGGATATGATTACCGAGCCTGTAACCCGAGCCTTTAAGAATCAGGCCATAGATCATACCGTCGTGCTCAAGAGGTTAATGTCCCTTGGTGCTTACGAGCGAGTGAAGTGCTGGCTTGGCCTTGGCGGTAGCGCCGAGATCACACTCCCCTGCCATCGTCCTCCCTCAGCGTATGACCCCGCGTCACGGTGGGAAGGAAGTGACGTCCCGTGTATTTCTCTCTCTTTTTTTCACAGTTTCGTGCTGGAGCCCGAGGGACGCAACCAGGTTGATGCTATTTATTGTAGGGTGCGTGGAGCGTCCGCCAGTCACGCTAGCAATTAGTTAATACGCTATGACCCGTCTCTCTCTCTCTCTCTCTCTCTCTCTCTCTCTCTCTCTCTCTCGTGTATATATATATATATATATATATATATATATATATATATATATATATATATATATATAGGGGAGAGACATAGACAGACCCTTTCAAGTTTTGTACAAGACCAGTGAAGTTTTAGACCATGTTCAGAAATGCACTTTAAACCACATCAGTCACCCTGGTATACCCGGCGCTCGTCATAGAAGCTTGGTGACAGACCGAGTAGCGGGGGAAGAGGACTTTCTCCGAGGCCAGCGTAGATGAAGGTGGTACATTAGATTGATGCACATCATGACAGCAGGGACGTTAGCTGCGTGGACGTTGGCTAAGCTGTGCATGATTGGTTGCTTATTGACTGCTAGGGTCGTTAAGGACGTCATCATCAAGTTATAACCACCAGCTGAAAGATCTTGAACGCCTTCTTCTTTTTCAAGATAATTCGAAGCCCATAACATCACTCAAAAGAGCCGTGGAGTTCTGACGGGTCTCCGGAATTCATTGATAGGCAAGGTATATATATAAGGTAAATATTTCTCTGGAAGGAAGGACTCTGTTTTAGTCTTGTTATTGTCGCTGCTTTATAAGTAGTCACTTGTTTTTTTTCTTGTCATTTTTTTATCTCGTTTCCTTGAATTTCGTCTCATGTCTTCCTATCGACTTCGTGTTCGCCTTTCCCTTTTTTATTTTTTGTCCGTACATCAGCTTCAGTACTTGTCCTTGTTCGTTGTCTTTTCCTGTTATTTTCTCATTTTCCTCTTTTTGTATGTAAAGAATATATAAAGAATAAAAAACTTTTTATTCATTGCAGACAGCCCTTGTGGTGAAAATATACAGCTATTACAGAACTGAACTGGTCAGATTAGTAACTTGTAACTAATCACAAAAGAGCTTAAAATCAAGATGCGGCTAGACACTTTTATGCTCTGGATAATCTATGAGTGAGGTGTATCAACGTACCTCTTGGGTACTCCGAGGGGTCTTGGGGGTTTTTACCCCAAGAGCCGGGCTGGGCCCAGGCTGCTTTATTGGGTCGTGGGTCGACCAAGATGTGAGAAGCCGCAGCCTCCAGGTCCAGATACCCCCCACAGCCCCATCATCATCATTGGTGCTTGTTCCGTAATCTTGAAAGTCCGCAGGATCCAGCCTGCATTTCGTGTGTTTGAGATAACCATTGTTTCGTTGTGTTCGTTGCAGGTTAGGATGGTGTTCTCGGTTGCCGAGTGAAGGACTTCGTTTATGTTTCCTTGTAGCCTCTCGTCATCTACATATGTGAATTTCATGCTTACTCTTGTGTCATCTGCAAAGGATGAAATAGAATTGTGGTTCGTGTATGCCTTAATGTCAGATATAAGAATGAAGAACAGGAGGCGTGCAAGTACAGTTCCATGGTGTTACTGTGTTTATACTGTGGATGCATTAGATACGGCATGGTTTACAGATTCGTGATCTTGTTGGTAAAGAAGGTGTATATCCAGCTACCAATTTTTTACCACAGTTATTCCTATCTTCAGCATTTTCTGTGCTAAGACACCATGGTCACGTTCGCCAGATGCTTTTGCAGAGTGTTTGAAATACGTCTGGATTATCTTTGTTTTCCAGAGCGTCAACAAGCGTATCATAATGGTCGAGCCAATGAGATGGGCAAGATCTTTCCTTCCCAGAAACCATTCTGTTCTGGGTTATGACGCTTGTGCAGGAAGTTTTACAGAGCTATGGTTTATATATTATACATTATGTGGTGATTTGGTGGACTACAAGCGATGGAAGGTTATATGCTGGTTGAGGTACAGTAATACTATGGTTGACATGCATTATGTATTTAATGGTTAGTATTAAATGGTGAATAGTGTCGTGTTGGTTGAGTTGCAGTGACATAAAAGTTGTCGTACACACAACTAAGATAAAACTAAGCTATTTTTGGTTGTGTGTTTGTGTGTGTGTGTGTGTGTGTGTGTGTGTGTGTGGCTACTGGATCTGCTAGTTTTAATCATCTAATGACATCATGTTTTTGTAAACCAGGCTATTCCTGGTGTCTTCAGTATAGAAGCCCAGATCTTCAAGAGAGACAGTTATAACATCTCTTATAATTTCATATAATCTTTGCACATTAGTAAAAACAACAAACTCTTGCCTGCCTCGTGTGATCATTTTCAGATGACACTGCAATACACATGAAGCTCTCGCCTGTAGTAGCCACAGAGGAGCCACACACATCTGGCGTGGTTTTCGTAGGTCGCCAACCCCACCGGGAGCATTAGTAAGATAAGAGAACATGTACACAATACTGGATACGCAAAAAAAAAAATTATATATATATATATCACGGCAGAAGAGATTTGTAAGAGATCAGGAAGTAATTAAATCTGATGACCTTACTTTTGTGTTAACAGTTTCAACAAAGATACACTCTGTCGGTTCTGGTGTAGATGCGACATTGTTTTAAATGCCATCTTGGTGCCATTTTAACAAAAGGCATTTTTTTGTGGTTTTGGTTTTATGATACTGCTCTGAGGTATTGCTTTATTTCTTTTTTTTTTTTTTTTTTTTTTTTTTTGAGGCAATGGATGAAGTGTAGATTAAAGTGAAAGAAGATGGCTGGCAGGATTTTGCGAACCTTCAGGATAGCAACTCCAGAGTCGATGGCGAGGCCCATCATGGCACATCATCAGCTCTCTACACCAGAACACCGCCGTAAGTTGGTGTCGACCCACCAGGAGGGGCGAGATAAGTGAGATGGGAAATGTGCAGAGATTATTTCGTAGCCGACACTAACTGTCTTAAGTATTGGCCCCATTCTCTGCAGCTTAGATGGAAGGGATGGGAACTCGTCGAAGGCATGGTTCCCGGTCAGCACAATATATCATTCTCTCTCTGGTAGACTGGAATGGACGGCTTTAGAAACATGGAGATAATTCCTTTAACATTTGAGGTCAGAAAATGCTCAACCCACCAGTAGGCACTACTAAAAAGGGTGGTGACCATTCTGTGCAGAAATTCAAGTAACATAACGAGACAGATGTTTAGAACATGCATATGACCGGCCTGGTTGTAGAGGATATATAGACTTGTGAGCCGCAGTTTCAAGCAGCCCGGCTGATGATTGGAACAGCGATAATATTTGGTCTTCCCGTGCATGTGAAGCGTCCCCCCAAAATCAACGTAATGTAAGGTTAGCGCAGCTTCACACCACACCAAGTAGCGAGGGTAAAGATAAGCGCCCGGAACTGATGTAAGGCTATGCTTGCATATTGAGCTGGGTATTTCTGAAACTAGATACAGAGTTGGAGATGGCCTCAAACGAAGTGTTGCGGTACGTGCAGGAGAATCCTGTGAGTTAAGCCAATTCGACGTGGTTTGTGGAGATGAAAGCACATGGTGAATACGTAGGAGCAAGCAACAGAGCGAGGTTGAATGCCTCATCAAGCGTTATCATTTATCATGATAATATTCTGCTGGGCTGAGTGAGTGAGGCACTTGGCCATTGCTTCTCTGGCTTGTCAAGTACGTGGTTTATTTAAGTATACTTTCAGATACACACTTCCATTTGATATTTTCTCCCGGACACACCCTATGCCTGGAGCCATGTCACGTACACTTCATGCAGTCTTCGGGGTCTTTTACCCCTCCACTGCTTGAGCTTAGCCAGCTATGTAAAGGAACAAAGAACGCAGACGGGAGAGGTGTATGATCATGTATACCTGGAAGGTCGTAGAAGATATTGTTCCCAACTTGCATACAGAGATAACATTCTACCGGCACGACAAGCATAAAAGACTTTGTAAAACTCTACCTCTAAAATGTACAAAAGAGAGAACACATTAAACATCCCAAGGTTCATCAGTACCTTGCCAGCTATGATTAGAAACAGCTTGGAATGCTGTGTGTACTGGAGAAGGACATACAAAATGAACCACATCAGCCTGGCTGTATGGGCTGTGTGGGCGTACAGGCTGCGGCTTTTAACAGTTTGGTCGACCATACTACCGAACCTGACAGCCTGGGATCACGATGCCCAAGCTGTGCAGTTAGAAGACCCCCCGAAGACCACACCAGGTATTCTCTCTTAGTCGTATCCACTATACATCCCATGGAGTATCTGATGATTGCAGACAAGGTGTTGAAGGATCTAGGGCCCCGGATGTTTAAGGGGTTCTCTCTTGTCTGTGCATATCGCACCTTTGTATGCCAAAGGTAGTATTTTGCAGTCTTCCATGCCTGTCATGCCTGTAGGATGTAGTTGCGTGCGCTGGGAATAACCCATCTCTAGGGGTAATGGCTTTATAGCTTCTTGACATATGATCATGAAATGTTAGTACTAGAGAAAATCGAATGCCTCTGCCATGAGTAGAAAAAATGTGTATATAGAATATAGACTGACATCATTGTGTACTGGTGTCTCACCCGACGTAACTAGAATCGCAGTTTGCAGTTTAACCCGTTGTGCACGTCGATTAGACCCACGAATGTGCTGGCCTGGCGTCTGACTTGATCCTTATGGATCGGATCAAGGATCACGCCATCGTGCCCAAGGTTCGCACCGTCCTGCTCGAAGGGTTAGCTCAGGCCGAGCTGTGTGGGCAGGGGAACACGAAAGTCCTCGCTAGACATACGCCAGATACACGAGGCTGAACGTGTCTCCGCTCGGGAATGAGTGAGGTGGTCAACATGAGAACATCCAACATACCCACCCAGCTAACCATACTAGATCATGACGCATTAAGTTATTGGCCCGAGGGAGCAGTATAACATTGCTTTTGCCTATAATCTTTTACTGCTTTATCAAGTTTCGGATTCGTGTGGAACGTAGATCATAAATCCTAAGCAGATGTGGCTGTGGGCCAGGAGAAGTCTGAGATAGCCAGGAGTGATCATGTCTGATGACTTGACAGAGCACAGCTAAACTTCAGTTACCCCCAGAGACGATGATAGGGTCGGTCCACTTTACATTATAACAGTGGGAAACGAGTTATGGTCATTTTCAGGGCATTTATCAAACTGCCATTAGTATATACATGTGTAATTGTATATTGAACGCCAAAGCAATTGTCGAACTAGACGTGATAAGATCATTTGCGGCCCGCATTGAATTACTCGACGACTGAAGAACCAAGGAACGTTTGAGATGACCCGTGTTCGAAACCTCACCTGGAGAACACTGGAAGGCCGAGCCTCGATCTGCCTTTTTGGCAATGATTTCCTAAGGTGCGAGTCTTGGGTAATCGTATGGAGGAAAGGCATGAAACTAGATTGGATCTGTGGGTGTACGATGTCGTTAAACGTTTACTAGCTTGTGTAAGAAAGAAACCGCAAACAAGTTTAATGGTTGCATCGAGAGTAGAGGCGCTCAGGCAGGCTGTGTTGGGCACCAGAGCCGCAGCAGCTGGAGAATGTTAGTGGTGGTGGTTCCCACGCTAACATGGCTCCGCGGTACACGGTAGACAACGCCCTGCCCCGGGCATTTGAGGGATTAGGCTGCTGTACGTAGCTCGCGAGGTTACGACGCGATGCATCTCTGTCGCTCTCGTGTGGTATACTGGCGTGAGCACGACGCTACCACCCTGGACGAAGACCTGATGCTCATGGGTCAGGTCTGATCAGGTCAGGTCATGATATGGAAGGGGTCATATCGTCGTGCTCTCAGGGATCATGCCGCCGTGCCCGGCGGGTTAAAGTGGATATGTGTTGTTCTGGGGATTACGTCAGGCGGGGAGTTGTCGTAATGCGCGTGAGGTTGTCAGAGGACGTAGGCTAGGCCGGAGGGAGGGTGCTTCATGCCAGTCATAAGAGTTGCGTCATTTTTAATGTGGGGCGTATGTCATGGTGCATTGTGGCCTCGGACGAAGAGGAAGTTGCGTCATGGTAATGGAAACTTAATTTCATTTTACTTCTTCACTGTAACGCGGATCAGAAACTTTGGTGATAGTGGGTCTACCCCTGAGAAGAACAGGGAGTAATGGTACCAGCTGTGTTTGTGTGTGTGTGTGTGTTGTGTGTGTGTGTGTGTGTGTGTGTGTGTGTGTGTGTGTGTGTGGGTGTGTGTGTGTGTGTGTGGGTGGGTGGGTGGTTGTGGCACGGAAGATGACTAACCAGAACGGTGAGGTCACCTGATACGATCACTCTAATCTTTCGCGTCGCTTCTGTTCTTGTCGTATGTGCTTAGAGGCCAACACTGCGAGGAGAGAATGAGAAATAAGAGTGGGACTGACGTTATCAGCTGACCTCACTGTTAGCAATCACAACCTCACACCAGATACCTGCCTCACAGCAGTAAACCCCTCATGATAACGTGGGGGACAGAAGAAGTCGTGGTGGCGGTGACCCTTGACGACAGTGTGTGTCATCTGGAATATATATAGTCATGTGCTGACGTTAGTCATTAAGATAGGAGGGGAGAATTGTCATATTAGAAAATATGTTAAGGCTTGTTGCGGCTCGCGTTAATTCTCTGTCAACATCAGGTCCCTCGGGACTGCATGGACGTAGAGGAGAGAAATATAATGTGATGGTTGGAGAACCTGTGAGGCTTGGTTCCCCAACCCTCACTCCGAACTAGTGCCCGTACGTGAGAGTGGTGACATGCAAGTCTGTACAGTTATTTCATTGGCACAGAAATGATCAGCATCAGGGGCCAGACATCGGCTGGCTTACGGATCATATGGACCAGTCCTACAGATTTAACAGTTACTACGTTTTCTCCGAATTTTCCCTAGTTGTTATATCGCAATCCCCTGCGCCTCCTCCCCTGTCTCTTCCTAATGGATTGCGATATTTTGGAAATATTCATTTCACGCAGAATATATCCTCAGATAAGCCGATTACTTGCAGTGGACGCGCTCGGTACACTGCCACCCCAAAAAGACTTAATTTTCATTCGTTGTTTTATGGAGAAACACGAGGACGCTGTGATCAAGACTGCCAGGTGTGCAACAGACGATGGTCCAAAGTCAACAGTTAGCACCTGTTATTGCAGAGCAGTGCCACAACGTAGAGTCATTTGGTACGTGAATCCTTAATTGATATAAAAACGTTCATAAAGGGTGAAGTTTGTGTACGTTGATGATGTGTATGTCAGTAAAGTGAAATATTTTATCACGAATCTTTTTTTTTTTTTTTTTTTAGATAAATGTTTATGTTCTTTCGTAGTGTTTGTTGTATCCATGTCGGTAAGTCTTGTCCTTGGACAGCAAAGTCAACCTAACAGCGATACAGTAGAATGTGTTCATTTTAAATCGTCTGAAGAGCAGACACACAGTAGGTGACTGGTATGGTGGGGGAAGCGTGTATATCAGGGTGTGGGCCACGCCTGGTACGCTTGCTGCCGGTAGATATGTGGATCGCCCGAGGTAGATTACTGAATTGATTCGAAAGATAAAAAGTGGATAGTTTCCCTCCAAGGCGTAGTACTGGGCCTGAGAGGTCGTACAACCTAAGGGCGAGCTACAGCCTCAAACAGCAGGGTAAACCAAGCCACCGAGAGGGAAGGTTGGTTACTCCTGAGCCACAGGAATAGAAGAGACGCTTCTCCGACACGGGGGTAAAGTACGTGTTAGGTAAACACACAATGTACCTGGGGGCACCGTGTTGCGAGGGCTACATTGCTCCCCCGCTCTGTGTGTGTAAGGCCATCATCAGTCAGCGGTGGGGGAGACGCCTCACACCCAGACCAGGCTACGCACACGAGCCCTCGGGGCATCGCCGTAAGGTAACTACTGTCAGGAAGAGTAATGGTAGTACCGAGGAAGGCCTGTGTGTGTCATGGCGGGGGAATGTGTGATGGTACTCAACGTCTTGTATCATTGTACTCAAGGGTCGGGTCTGTCAGTGCACAAGGGTTCATACTATGAGAGCTTGGCAGTCAGTAGTCGTCCCAGATGACAGCCACGACATACACCGACCTCACTCCAACTGGCTGGGGACACTTTGTACCCCCGGGATTCCACAAGATGACGCCCCCGCCCCCATAGTTGTACGACGCTTGGGGGTGTGAGGCCGCTTCCCTACATTGCGCGCGCACCAGACAAATAAACACTTGAGTGTACACACATTTTTTTTTACCCCGAGATAGTACAGCGGGGATCATGTGGCTTACCGTAAGTTTACCTGACGATGGTTTCGGAGGCGTTTTTCTACCCCCGGGTCCCCGTGTGAGAGCTTACCTTATCTCACGTACACCTCACGTTGGTCTCGGAGGTCATCTCCTCCTACACCTCTCTGTGATGCCTGGGCCGGTGGGCCTAAGCGAGTACCTCATAGTTGGTGTGGTACGTTGTCCTGTTACTTGTCCACGTTCGCCCCAGTTCTTCAGGCACTTTTGTCTTATTCTTACAGCGCCTGTGGGTGTCAGTGGTGAGATGTAAGTTTTCTATGTCTGTTGCTCCGATAGCGAACTGTTTTCCCAGTGCAGATTAGGAACAGTGTCTTCCAGGGATTTTCCAAGTGTAAATTGTGAAAAAATGTCTTCCCGTCTGCGCTCCACAGAGTACAGCTTTAGTGTTTTCAGTCGTTCCAATGCTTGACATTGATACTTGGAAAAGTAATAATGCTTTGAAATTCGTCACTATTGGTATCACCTTCCCCGTCCTAAAGGTCAGTGGAATTCTTCTTGTAATATTTTTGCAGAGGGCGCGTGTTGCTCCGTTGTCTTGCTGAAGGCGAGTTCGTCAGACATTGTAACTCCGAGGTCTTTTTCATTTTCCTTTCTCGAGATACGATGGTGCCTGTCCATGTCCTCTACTCTGTGTATGTATATATATATATATATATATATATATATATATATATATCCCTGGGGATAGGGGAGAAAGAATACTTCCCACGTATTCCCTGCGTGTCGTAGAAGGCGACTAAAAGGGGAGGGAGCGGGTGGCTGGAAATCCTCCCCTTTCTTGTTTTTTTTAATTTTCCAAAAGAAGGAACAGAGAAGGGGGTCAGGTGAGGATATTCCCTCTAAGGCCCAGTTCTATGTTCTTAACGCTACCTTGCTAACGCGGGAAATGGCAAATAGTATAAAATATATATATATATATATATATATATATATATATATATATATATATATATATATATATATATATATATTCCTCACCGGAATGCTGTGCTTGAGATTTATCTCCATCACAGACATGTTATTATCACTGGTCCAGCGTTAAGACTTGATTTATATCTTTCTGTACATTTTATTGTGTGCTTCTGATGATATGTCTGTCTGTACCTGGTTGTATTTTTTGACGGACAGAAGTCGTCTTCAGTGCTTGGCGTCAAGCAATATGCATGCACTCATGATATAAACAATGAAAATAAAAGGCAGAGGATTCTGTGAAGACGTGTTTGCATTTGTCTGAGACTGAAATCGATGGAGGTGAAGTTTCTTCGAGAAGTAATTTTTTTTTTTTTTACCTTGTAAACGCTGGACATTGCTTGATTTACAACCTCTTTATGTGTTGGTTAAGAAGCTGTAGATTCATATCCCCGGCTTTCCAGTAGTTGCCTCCTAAATAATGAATTTGCTGTGACACCGTGGTCAGTCAGCTTTGTCTACGGATTTCGGTGGGTCTCAAAATTTTGCCAAGACACACACACACACACACACACACACACACACACACACACAAAGAAAAAAAAATTCCCCTGTAACCCCCACATAGATACTCACGTACCTGGCTTAAGTTTGTGTGTGTATGTTTATGTGTGTATACACACGTAGGAGTTAAGAATGGTACATATACGAGGTCAAGTGGGGGAAAGACGAGCGTAAAAACTCTCCGTAATACAGATAGTAATCTTACTGACGCATGCCTACAGGACCTGCTTAGGTAGCACTTTGGCGCTCACGTTCATGTTGATCACTTAGCGATACGACGCTCTCCTAGTTAAGACTGCTCTTAGTCAACTGTACCCGAAGGAAGAATGTTAGCTCGACCTTATAAGTAGACAGGATGTGTGATGACGGAAAGTAGAGAACATTCAGCATTAAGAGGTACCGTCAGAATACAGGATTTTGTTTGCGTTCAGATCATGACCCACGTATAAGGACTACTTCCTGTATAAAGGCTGTGCCACTTAGATAAGACTTGATATGGCGATCCTTCTGGATGGAAGAGGCAGAACTGGTCATGACAAAATTTTTTACAGCTCTTTAGCATTATGTGTACCGGTACTCTATATCTGTATGCATATTATATCCCGTCCACGCTCTACAGCGGATAGTCCGAGTGATTTCAGTCGTTTTTAAAAAGTTGTGATAATCAAGAGCTTTCCTGTGCTGTAAATGGTGTTCATCCATTTTCTATTTCGACAGACTCGCCCGTCGTCGGTGATTAGCTGACAACGCAGTTCTGAAGTGGAATGTACAAGTCTTTAGCTGAATTCGACCAGCCGTCATTTGAAAAGAGGCATCGCTTACATTGATGTGGTTTACTAGATTTATAAATTTGCTTATACCCTACCATGGTTTCCGTTTTCAACCCCACACAACTTGGTCAAGGACCAAGGTGGCCACGTCTCGCTCCTTCGCTTAGTCAGGACGTTTTAGGCCGTCGTAACCATCACATCGCGGCAGGACAGTTTACTCGCCACTGGTCCAGACCCTTCCAGAATTTCTCCACGGTACACTTCATAGTCTTGATAATGGCTGTGAACTTTCAAACGTTTGGTGGACCCAGATGTTTATACGTATTTCCCCTCTTATTGTACTTTGCTGCCACGAAATTAACGAGGTTTTCATTGGTTGAAAAGTTCCACCACCTCGGGTGTGGGGGGAGAGATATGAATAACATTGCAGATTATCAGTCTGCCAGAGACGTCGTCATATCACGATTGAACAGTTTGAAAAATATTGGAATGATAATATCAAACGGCCTTACTCACTTTCGGCATCAACACAAGACAACGGTTGCTTCTTTAAAAAAAGATGGTGTGATGGATCATGCGGACCTTCAAGGAAAAAGAATGGGGAAAAATATTGACCTTCTTCAGGTTTCTGATATTAATACTCTTCCCTGTTAACATCACTGTAACAGTGGACGAGGTGTCGGAATCAAAAAGTAAGCAAGACTTTTCAGTGGCCAGCTTTGACGCGGTAAAGAACCTGCACCACAGGGAACGACTGAATTCCCCGAGGCTGTATTTCTAGTGTGCAAACGAGAGGTGTGTGTGTGAGTTGCACGTGGTAATGTTCACTTTAAAAAAAAAAGTTCACTAGAATTCTAGGCAAGTGCGCCACTGGAATCCTAGGCATTGAAGACTGTAAGATGTATTACCAATGTTACAAAACTGTAAGATGTATTACCAATGTTAACAAAACTTGCTACAAGTGCAAGAGAAAAACATTAACGTTACGAGGTTAATAAATGCCTTGTCCACAGTCATGAGAAATAGTATAGGGTCTGCTGTGGAGAAATGTTAGGATATGCCCTGTACATGTAAGTACTAGTGAAGTGAGGAGCGCCATCGAGGCTGTGATGGTGGCATGTAGTAGCTTGGTTGACCGTTAACGATCCGGCTCTGGAGCTTGGACGACTTAACCCGAGCTGTGGGAGTAGAGGACCTCACCTATTGTGAGTGGGTCTTAAACATACCGACTAACTCAACCAGGGTTTTAGGTGTATTTATTTATCGGCCATGCCACATTTTATGGCTTCCCTCAAAGGCTGCAAATACTGCATCCACGTCATTAGACCAGATATATAGACAAGCATCAAAGATACAACGCTACTCTGGTGGCACAGTTGTGTTGATAGTTTTTTTTGCAAAATGATCTCGTTACTTTTGTCCCGCTGGTCGAATCTTTGTTGTAGTTCGGAAGGTTCTCGATCTCTCTGTTAGCGAGTGTGTCTCATTTAACTATTTTGAGGGTTTGTATGATCCTCATCAGGGGCTGTTTTGTACCTGCTCCATCCCATCTGTGAATTAGATTCCATGTTTAAATGGCATTGTGGTGGATTGAGCCATAGTAAACCTGAATCACCTTGAGTTGTGATGTGGCAGCTGTGTGGGTTTCTGAAGGGAGAGAGGAAGCAGCAGTGCGAGGGACGGTGTGTGGTAGCGGTGGTTGGGTGGTGAGGTAGCAGTAGTACTAGGGATGGTGTGGTGGTGGGGCAGCAGCAGTAGTAGTACAAGGGATGGTGTGGTGGTGGGGCAGCAGCAGTGGTAGTACAAGGGATGGTGTGGTGGTGGGGCAGCAGCAGTAGTAGTACTAGGGATGGTGTGGTGGTGGGGCAGCAGCAGTAGTAGTACAAGGGATGGTGTGGTGGTGGGGCAGCAGCAGTAGTAGTACTAGGGATGGTGTGGTGGTGGGGCAGCAGCAGTAGTAGTACTAGGGATGGTGTGGTGGTGGGGGCAGCAGCAGTAGTAGTACTAGGGATGGTGTGGTGGTGGGGGCAGCAGCAGTAGTAGTACTAGGGATGGTGTGGTGGTGGGGGCAGCAGCAGTAGTAGTACTAGGGATGGTGTGGTGGTGGGGCAGCAGCAGTAGTAGTACTAGGGATGGTGTGGTGGTGGGGCAGCAGCAGTAGTAGTACTAGGGATGGTGTGGTGGTGGGGGCAGCAGCAGTAGTAGTACTAGGGATGGTGTGGTGGTGGGGGCAGCAGCAGTAGTAGTACTAGGGATGGTGTGGTGGTGGGGGCAGCAGCAGCAGTAGTAGTACAAGGGATGGTGTGGTGGTGGGGCAGCAGCAACAGACGTCAGATGTGGCCAGCTGGGCTTGGGGTGGCTGGCTCTAAAATACCCGCGTCATAACACGCGTGTAGGGCACTGTTTAGAACGGCTTTACATCATTGTGACGCTTTTAACTCCTGCCCCCCACGCACCAGGCGGGTCACCAGCCAGCCAGCCAGATGGCAGGGGGACCGAGCCCCCTCAACCAGCCAGCCAGGAGAGACTGAACCACCCCTACGCCTTGGGGATGGGGGAAGGAAACGGGTGTGGCCCGTCACCCGAGAATGGTAGGCAGGAAAGGTGTGGCAACGGGTCTCACACTAGGATTCTTTCTCCCTCATATTTGCCAGCTCTGATGCGTACTAACGTTATATCTTGGCATGAAGTTATACTGAGTGGGCAGCAGGGAAGCTGTTGGTACACTGAAGAAATCATAGGTGTGATCCACTGTTGAATACAGAATTAGCTCTTACAGCTGGTATGAGTAAGGTCGTGTACAGTACGGTAACGCTGGTGTTGAGTGGGATACCACAAGAGGGAGAGGCAGGCATGTCAGTGGTGCTCGTGCCACAGTGTGTACGTTGCTGAATGAACTTGGGATAGCAGTTCGTAGTATCTCAGTAACACAGGGAGCTGTGTGTGTGTATATATGGATGTATAATTAGCCCTGATTAACACGTCGTTTTACTACACACTCCCAAGATTTTTTTTTTTTAGTCTTTACGTTTTTGTTTTACAAGTGCAGTTCTCGCCGTTCTTTGGCCGTGGCCGCCAGCACGCCCGGGCTTTGGCAGTCGTCACCCACAGGGCCAGCCACCGCCACGCTCCGAGCCAACCATGCCCACGATTTAATTGAGAAGCCTCCTGAAACCTGCGCCTTCTCCCGGTGTAGTTTGCCGACGTCTCGAATGTTTTGTAGCCAGCTCTCTGACCTGACCTTTGAGGGTCGGGTCACTGATGAGGGGCGCACACCCACGGGTGCCGCCGATACGTTTCCCCCCACGTGACATTCGAGTTTCATGCCAAACCGAACAAGTTTCAGAAGGCGTCTCAAGTTTCTCGTATTCCTGTGTGGACTAATATAACCTTCCTCCCGGTAATTCCAGTCGGAGGGTTGAAGCATGTGGCGTAGGCTGTCGCTTACTGCTCTGCCCCGAGGCGTGTTACGGCCATTGCTGGTGTGTGTGTGTGTGTGTGTGTGTGTGTGTGTGTGTGTGGACCTGTTGTGTCTGCAGATGATAATGATGATGATGATGATGATGATGATGAGGAGGAGGAGGAGGAAGGTTGAAGATGGTGAGGTGTGGCGGTAAGTTGCATAAAGATGGCGGTGCCAAGTATTCTGGTGGCGGTGTTGTGCTTGGCAGTGTGGTGGAAGGGAAGGGGGGAGGGGGTGGCTGCTGGCTAGCGTGTGTCTCTGATTGCTGGTACTGGCCCTCCGCACTCCTCACCCACCACACCTCCTCCTCCCGCCTCTCTCTCTCTATTCTTTGTCAGGCACCAACTGCTCGCAGGCGCGTCTCGCCTCCCTCCTCCTCAACCTTCTCCCCCCCACTTACCTCACTCTCCCTTTAGTCTGTCTCACCTGACCCTCATCTGTGTGCCAGTATCTTCAAAAAAGGTCCCGGCCATACTGTACTGGTTCCCGTCCATTTACAAGGATACAGCCTCGCTGAGGGCGACCTCTTGCTTGCTCTGTAACCATTATCTGGCGGAATACGGTGACACCTGTCTGTCTCTGTCTGTATGTATGTATCTATCGATGTATCTATATTTTTCCATACTTTGTCGCTGTTTCCCAGAGTAGCGCCAAGAAACAAATGAAAACACACACACACACACACACACACACACACACACACACACACATACACATACACATACTTATTGATACTTGCTTGCCCTCATCCATTCCCGACGCCTCCCCGCCCCCAGGAAACAGCACAAATGCATGAAGGAAAGGAAAAAAAATAACATACATTCTCTTGTCCTTGCCCACATCCGATCGCTACCCCTTACACCAGCGAGGTAGCGCCAGGAAACTCGGAGAGGGGCCAAACCACAGCTCCCTGTCCACATCCAGGCCTCACAGACCTTTCCATGGTTTACCCTGGCCGTTTTGCATGCCCTGGTACAGACCATTAACGGCACGTCGACCCCAGTATACCACATCGTTCCAGTTCAGTCCGTGCACGCCTTTTACCCTCCTGCATGTTTAGGTCCTGATCGCTCGAAATCTTTTTCACTCCATCCTTCCGTCTCCACTTTGGTCTCCCGGTTCTCCTTGTTCCCTCCACATCTGACACATATATCCTCTTTGTCAACCGCTCTCAACCACATTCTATATATTTCCACACATCCCTCTTACGCTTCCATGACTTACTTGATCAGACCTCCTCATAACACAGATTGTCCTCAAACAGTTCATTTTCAATGCATCCACCACGCTCCGTACAACCCTATTTATAGCCCGTGCCTCGCAACCTTATGATATTGTTAGAACTACTATTCCTTCGAACATACCCATTTTTGCTCTCCGAGATAACGCTCCCTCTTTCCACACATTCTTCATCACTCCCAGAACCTTCACCCCCTCCCCCACCCTGTGACTCACTCCGCTTCCATAGTTCCATACGCTGCTAAGACCACTCCCAAATATCTATAACACTTCACTTCCTCCAGTTTTTCTCCATCAAACTCGCGTCCTATGTAACTTGTCCATCAACCCTGCTGGACCGAATAACCTTGCTCATACTCACGTTTACTCTCAACTTTCTCTTTTAACAGACTTCCAAACCCAGTCACCAACTTCTGCAGTTTGTTACTCGAATCAGCCACCAGTGCTGTATCATCGGCGAACAGCAACTGACTCACTTTCCAGGCCCTCTCATCCCCAATAGACTCCATATACGCCCCTCCTTCCAAGAAGGTCGAGTATGTTATCCCTGGGGATAGGGGAGAAAGAATACTTCCCACGTATTCCCTGCGTGTCGTAGAAGGCGACTAAAAGGGGAGGGAGCGGGGGGCTGGAAATCCTCCCCTCTGGTTTTTTTTTTTTTTTTTTTTTTTTTTTAAATTTTCCAAAAGAAGGAACAGAGAATTCGGCCAGGTGAGGGTATTCCCTCAAAGGCCCAGTCCTCTGTTCTTAACGCTACCTCGCGAATGCGGGAAATGGCGAATAGTTTGAAAGAAAGAAAAAAGAAAGATATATATATATATATATATATATATATATATATATATATATATATATATATATATATATATCCTCTTTCATTCCCTTGTGGCTGCCAGCTTATTCGTGAATCAGGTGTTTTGTGATTTATGTGCATATATATATATATATATATATATATATATATATATATATATATATATATATATATATATATATATATATGTGTGTGTGTGTGTGTATAAATTTTTTCTTATCTTTTTTTATTATTATACGTAGTCGCTGTCTTGCGAGGTAGCACAAGGAAACAGACGAAAGAATGGTTCAACCCACCCACATGCCTATACATAAGCGCCCACACACGCACATATACATACATACCTATACATTTCAACGTATACATATACATACATACACAAATACATATATACACATGAACATTTTCATGCTTGCTGCTTTCATCCATTCTGGTCGCCACCCCGCCACACATGAAATGGCACCCTCCTCCCCATGTGTGCGCGCGAGGTAACGCTAGGAAAAGACAGCAGTTCACACCCGGTCTTCAGCTCTCATGTATAATGCCAGGCCACACAAAACTTTCCATGGTTTACCCCAGACGGTATACGACATCGTTCCAGTTCACTATATTCCTTGCACACCTTTCACCCTCCTGTGTGTTCAGGCCCCGATCGCTCAAAATCCTTTTCACTCCAATTTGGTCTCCCACTTCTCGTTCCCTCCACCTCTGACACATATGTCCTCTTTGTCAATCTTTCCTCACTCACTCTCTCCATTTGACCAAACCAGTTCAATATACCCTCTTCTACTCTCTCATGCACACTCTTTTTATTACCACACATCTCTCTTACCCTTTGATTACTTACTCGATCAGAGCACCTCACCAGAGATAGATGGATAAATAGATAGATAGACTTTGGGTAAATCAAGCTAAGGATCTGTCCTAAGAAGATTGGGTTACACAAATGCCAGGCGACTGAAGCGCAGCTATACATATTTATAGCTGCTTAATATGTAGCGATCAGAATCAATACCCGCTAGAGTATGAAGTCCTCCGAGTTTTGTTATACCGGTATTGTTCGTTATCGTGTTGGTATCTGCTGTTATTGTCGTCACCTGCAGTTGGTTTGCTGACGCTCACACCCACGTGCCAATTACCAGCGTGGCTACTTACATGACTAGAAAGGAATAATGTGTTGGCTGGGTTAGCAACGGCCCGTTGGGGGGTGTGAATGATGGCGGTATTGGGGGAGAAAGGTAGTAGTATTTTAGGCGGCAGGAGTAACAGAACGAGGAGTTGAGAGTACAAGCATGCCCGACCTTGAGGGGTGACGGCAGCGGTGGGTACTGCTGGCAGTGGTGGTGATGGTAAGGGTCGAAAATATGTCACTGTCAGGCCATGTGTAGGGGATGGTGGTGGTGGTGTGTGTGTGAGTGTGGACCTGCTGCTGGACGTTGTGAAGAGATGACGGTGATGTCTGTTGTAGTGGGAAAGGTTGTGACTGCGCCGTCATCAGGCTGAGGGAGTAGGGCAGTGGCGGTGGTGGGGTGGATGTTGTCGACACACTGTCACTCTCTCTCATACTCGGCAGAAGAACAGCCGGCGGAGAATAGATGTTTTGTGAGGTAGAGGACAGTTTACTGTCGAAGGGGCGAGCCGTGTCTAGACTGTTGGTGTTGTAGCCAGGTGATGGGGCGCGGAGACTGTTGGTGTTGTAGCCAGGTGATGGGGCGCGGGGGCTCTTCGTGTTGTAGCCAGGTCATGGGGCGCGGAGACTGTTGGTGTTGTAGGCAGGTGATGGGGCGCGGAGACTGTTGGTGTTGTAGGCAGGTGATGGGGCGTGGAGACTGTTGGTGTTGTAGGCAGGTGATGGGGCGCGGGGGAGTGAGTGGCGTGCGCTGCTGGACCAGTGGGGACGGAAATGATGGTTGGGGTGAGGCCGCCGTTGATGACCTCATAGTACTGAGTGGTGTTTTGTAAGACGGTGGTGGCGGCGGCAGCAGCAGCAGGACGTTAGCTTCAAGTAGTGTTGTTACTATTAACAGTAAACAGTGTAAACCATCACATCCT